>NW_026647854.1:0-60901 GCF_950295315.1 Erinaceus europaeus
ATTGTGTGGAATTGTACCCCTCCTACCCTATGATTTTGTTAATTAATCCTTTCTTAAATAAAAAAGAAAATAAATAAATAAATAAATAAATAATCCTCAAACAGGAAAAATAAAACAAAAAAACACTGAAGCCTTCCCAGAAGCTCTCAATGATCGAGGGGGTGGGTGGGGGAGATTCCCTAACAGGCCTGGCTGCTAAAATGCAGCAACCAAGATAAAGTGCAGAATGGCACCTAGAGCTTTTCTTCCAAAAATAGTCGTACAGCTCGAGCCGCACTGGCTCGGGCAGGGGCCGCACTGGCATTAGGGCACACATTCCGGCTGAAGCTCTCTGCCTCGGCCGAGGCCCAGCCACCTATCACTCGTCGTCTCCACAAGAGGGTCTGTCAGAGTCGCCGGTGCTGATGGACAGGAAGCAGAGCTCTGCAAGCCTTGGGAGGCAATGAGCTGAGGGGCCAACAGAAGCCACTGGCCAGCCGGGCACTTACACCTCGTTTTCCTGCAGCGTCACGGGGTGGGAGGACAGCCTCAGGCAGGCGGGAGGGTGGCCAGCGTGAAGGGAGCCGGCAAGGCCTCAAGGAACCAAGTGCAAGTCGGCTTCACAACCCTGAACATTAAGGCACTTCCTGCAGCCAGGTTCTGCATCGATTCGGCCGCTCAGGCTGCAGGGACACCACAGAACTGCCGGGGCACAGCTGAACGAGCCTCCGCCTCCATCATCACAGGGCAAAGAGTGTGAAGCAGGACACCCGACTCCACGCCAGTCTACTGGGCCATGCTGCGAGCTTTTGTCCAGTCCAGCACGCCACCTTACCGGCAGCTCACCAGGGACTCAGCGGCTGAGAGCGAAGGCAGGTTCTCAGGGACCCTGGTGTATGAAGCTGAGCTAGACTGTCTCTACACTCCACCTGGAGGTAAGCGCCCCAAAGGAGGAGGGAAGACAGAAACAGAGGAAACCAAGGAGACTGGCTCTGGAATGGTCCAGGGACACTCAGAATGTGTGGCCACACACAGGTACACAGGCACACACAGGCACACTGGCACACAAGACACATACAGGCACACAGGCACACACAGGCACACACAGGTCCATAGGCACACACAGGCACATACACGCACACAGATGCACACAGGCACACATGCACTCTTGAGACTCATGTCTTTAAGAGCCTCTGCACTTAATATGGAGCAGACAACAGCAGTAGGAAATGTCTGAGATTGCACTGTCCTCATTTATGTCATGCTTTGGAAATTCCAGGTGGGGGTGGGATAGCGTTTGAGACAATAGGTAGTACACTACTGCCTTTACTTAGCTATCAACAATAGATTTATTTGCCTGAGTAAAAGAAATAAGTGGTCTGAGAAGTGGCACAGTGGATAAGGCACTGGAGTCTCAAGCCTGAGGTCCTGAGTTCAGTCCCCAGCAGCACATGCACCAGAGTGATGTCTGGTTCTTCCTCTCTCTCCTCCTATCTTTCTCATGAATAAAGAAATGAGCTCTGGTAAGCTCTGGCATAGGGTGATGGTATCAGGGACAGGAGCCGAATCCTCGCAGGACCTGGACTCTACAATACTAAGCCATCTCCATCACCAAAGAATGGGATCTGTAATTTTTTCCCCAAAAGATGGTGAGAGAGACCACAGTGCAGTGAGGGTTGGGCTCAACGCGGGTAGCTCACAAGGCAAAGCAGCGCACTACCTAGTTATTTCACAGCTGATAATTGTAGCCAGGACTGTTACACAGCTTTTCAGGTACCTGCTTCTACCTTCCCTTTAATCCCGCCTGGAAGACTAAGGGGACGCAGCATCCCAGTAGTCCATATCTGGATCCTGGGGCTACATAGGCAGAAGCAGCAGAGAGGACATGTTCAGCTTGTTGTTTTCTTCTCTTTAAATTTCTTCAGTGGGAAAAACAATCTAAAGCTGGTGGTATTTTCAGAGGCTAGTGGAGAGGCCATTCCAAGCAATGCCGAACGTCCTGAATGTTCAGATATTCTCCTGAAACACTATGGATTTTATTAGCATGGAGGGTCAATTCATGCTGGGTATTCTGGGGGCGGGGACTTCCTTTGCTTCAGCTAATGCTCATCCCAAGGACTTCTGTACAGTCTCTTCTCGCAACATTCCCATTTGTGCAAGGCTTATGTCAAGCACCTTCCAGCTTCAAATCAAACAACTTACGATCATTTAACAGCGGTTTATGCTAACATATGTGCAGCCTTAAAGTGAGACATATTTTCACATAGCCAGGAAGTGTATAATGCATGTGAAATTCAAGTAGACAGAATAAGGTTTGTGATTTGTCATGTTATCTTCTCAGTTTAAAAAAAAAATACTGGGGGCTGGGGAGACGGCATAATGGTTCTGCAAGACTTTCATGCCTGAGGCTTTGAGGTCCCAGGTTCAATCCCCAGTGCCACCATAAATCAGAGCTGAGCTCTGGTCTTTCTCTCTGTATCTCTCTCAATCTCTCCATAAAATAAAATAAAAATTTTTTTTAATTGGGTTGGGTTTCCGCACACCCACTTGAGCACATATTACCATACACAAGGACCCAGGTTCAAGTCCCTTCATGAGCACTGAAGCTGGTCTGCAGGTCTAGCTAGCTAGCTAGCTCTATCGCCCCCTCCCTTTTCAATTGCTCTGCCCTATTAAAAAAAAAGAAAGAAAGAAAAATTCACAAACTTTTTTTTTTAATTTTTTTTTCTTGCCTCCAGGGTTATCGCTGGGGCTTGGTGGCTGCACTATGAATCCACTGCTCCTAGAGGCCACATTTTCCATTTTGTTGCCCTTGTAGTTGTTATTGTTGGTATAGCTGTTGTTGGGTAGGGCAGAGAAAAATGGAGAGAGATGGGGAGACAGAGAGGGGGAGAAAAAGAGAAGACACGTGCAGACCTGCATCACTTGCAGGGGAGTCACTTGCGAAGTGATTCCCCTGCAGGTAGGGAGCTGGGGGTTCAAAACGGGATCCTTGCCTGCCCTTGCGCTTTGTGCCATGTGCACTTATGTTGGGAAACTGTGCAGATATGGTTGAGCTTGGCAGGGCCACAGACCACCCTATTTCCATGCTAGTATTATTATCTACATACCAATCTTCTGCTTTGTCTTACATAAGACTAAAGGCCTCCTTTCTAAAGTCCCCGCCTAATTCCTGCCAGCTGAATCCCTGGCAATAGTTGCTAGGGAGCCCCTACCATTTCCAGCCCCTCCCACTTATGGCATTATAAAAGCCACTTCCGTTTCTGGTTTCTCTCTTTTCCACTTCCCGACCTAGAGGAGGTCATGCCTGCAGACCGGGAGGCCGACGTGGGCCATTGCGGCTGGCTCCACGTGGCTTAACCCGCTGCACTCACGCACTCCAGGGCTCCCGCATGAATAAAGATTTGTATTGCTACTGCCACAAGCTTGGTTCCTGGATCCTCTCTCCCGCCTGTGACGCTAGCCCGGCACACTTAACCCGCTGCACTACCATCCAAAATTCAAAAACTGTTGGGAAGGTGGAAGCGTCCTTAGCAACTGTTGCAATGGTTTTAACTGAATTAGCAGTACCCTGAGGGGATAACGTGGTGGAGATCTGTAAGTAATACTTGCATGGAAATATAGTAGTTTGTGGGCCCTTCTTATGAAGGACTGAGAAATATGTTTTTCTTACTAAGGATGCAACAAATACTCATGTAAGCTCTCTCGATCAGGAAAGCCATGGAAATAGGGTGGCATGAAACACCTAAGTCTGACAGCAGACAACTAGACCAAGTTCCTGAACCCTTTCAAGTCCCGTTCCATTCATGAAGTCTTTCCCAAGTGAGTGGAACAGTAATCTTAAATTAAGGGGGAAGGATGGGTAAAGTCCATTTCTGACACGACACATCTTTGAATCTTCACTCAGCACCTCCGAGTCACCGCATCATTTTTTTATAAATCAACTTTTAATTTTTTTATTATCTTTATTTATTGGATAGAGACAGACAGAAATTAAGAGGGAAGATGATAGAGAGAGAGACAGAGAGACACTTGTAGCTCTGCTTCACCACTTGTGAAGGTTTCCTCCTACAGGTGGGGACCGGGTGCTTGAACCTCGATCCTTGAGCATTGTAACCTGTGCACTCAACCAGGTGTTCCACCACCTGGCCCCCATAAGTCTTAGAAATAGTTTGCTTGCTTTTGGAGTTTTTTTTATTTCTCTCTTTTTTGTAACTTTCATGTGTATCGGTTTCCAAATTCCACAGGAGTGAAATCACCCACCAGTTGTCTTTCATCACTTTAATTACTTTGCCAAACAGGATCATGGTGATGTCTGGGAGGTGGGAGAGTGAAAGCACAGAACTTCGGTGGCGAGTGAGGTGTGGAACTCCATGCTGTAATGCTACAACCATGTAACACACTAGAATCACAAATAAAAATCAAAAAATAAATAAACGTTGCTATGTTTCCACAAAAAAAGAAAAAAGGAAGAAAGAGGGGGGAAGGAAGGTAGGAAGGAAGGAAAAAGAAAAGACAAAAGATTTTCTTAGGCCCTGCACTTCATGCCTCTAGAGTGATGCTCTTCCATCCACATCCCCTCTGACCTTACCTGGAAGGACCAAACACAGACACAGGCTCATAAAGCAGGGGCTTCCTCCCACTGGCCAGAGCATCTGCTATCTCTGGCCCTGTTCTGGTTCTTTTCATATGACATAGTTTTACCACACCTCACAAAATCAGTGGTCCCATGATCTCGAAGTACTGGAAAGTGAGTGGATAGCAGAAGGAACTTCTATTTTATGTGCTTGCCACCATTTGGGGAAATCACACAGCACCTAAAAAAATGCCGTGAAGTTAAAATGACCAGTCTGTTATCTAAATAAACATCATTAGAAAGTTAATGCCGGGAGTCGGGCGGTAGCGCAGCGGGTTAGAAGTGCATGTGGCGCAAAGTGCAAGGACTGGTATAAGGATCCTGGTTCGAGCCCCCAGCTCCCCCCCTGCAGGGGTGTCGCTTCATAGGTGGTGAAGCAGGTCTACAAGTGTCTATCTTTCTCTCCCCCACTCTGTCTTCCCCTCCTCTCTCCATTTCTCTCTGTCCTATCTAACAACAATAACATCAATAGCAACAACAAAAAACAAGAGCAACAAAAGGGAAAAATAAATTAAAAAAAAGAAAGTTATTGCCTTGGGGGGCAGGCGGTAGCACAGCGGGTTAAACACATGGCTCAAAACACAAGGATCCCAGTTCAAGCCACTGACTCCCCACCTGCAGGGGGGTTGCTTCACAAGCAGTGGAACAGGTCAGCAGGTGTCTGTCTTTCTCTCCCCCTGTCTTCCCCTCCTCTTTCCATTTCTCTCAGTCCTATGCACTAAACTGGGGGGAAAAATGGCCTCCAGGAGCAGTGGATTTGTAGTGCTGGCACTGAGATCCAGTGATAACCCTGGAGACAAAAAAAGAAAGAAAGAAAGAAAGAAAGAAAGAAAGAAAGAAAGAAAGAAAGAAAGAAAGAGAGAAAGAAAGAAAGTTAATGCCTTCAGAAAAGAAAAAACAGAACCTCTCAAAGCATTATAGAGATTTGTATTAAACCCAAATGTACTGCCAATTCTATACAGAAATTTCCTTTTCTTCAAAGAAGAGATTTATCTTTCTAAATCTATTTATTCATAATGCATTTCTATGTCATTAGATCACTTGTTTTTTAATGGAGAGAGACAGAGAAATCAAGAAGGAAAAAGGAGATAGAGTCAGAGAGAAAGAGAAACACCTGCACACTGCTTTATAGCCCCTGAATCTTCCCCTCTGTAGGTGGGCATCAGGGACCTGAACTCGGGCCCTTGAGCTTCGTAACTGGCGTGCTTAGTCAACATCACTACCATCCAGTCCCTAAGCAGTCACCCATCTTCCCAAAAATTGGAACCTCAGAGACCAGGAAGTGGCTCATCTGATTCAGTGCATGTTACCAAAAATGGGAGGGTAGTGGAGTATTCTTTATTATATACTAACTTCCTAATTTCTGTCAGGGGAAACCCAATCTCTTTTGTATTATTATCATTAATAGCTTGTTAAAGACTGTAAGATGACAATGTAGAGTACCCACCACACCCACCACCACAGTTCTGTGGCCCCACTCTGCACCCCCAAAAGTAACCATTGTTCTGGTAAGTCTTACACTTTGCTGTCTTCTGTTTTGCTTGGGAGTTTTTTGTTTTTGGCAAGTTCATGTGACTCAGGCAAGTTCATGTGACTCAGATCTCTAGATTCCACGAGTGAAACCAACTGGTAGTTGTCTTTCATCTCTTATTTCCCTCAGCATCATCACCTTCAGTTCCATCCACTTTGTCCCAAAGGACACAATCTCACCTTTTTTTCATTTCAGGGTAGGATTCCATGGAGTCTATATCCCATAACTTCTTTAGCCAGTCATCTGATGATGGGCATGTAGACTGCTTCCACTCTCTGGCTGTTGGGAATAATGCAGCTGTGAACACGGGGGTTGGGGGGGTACATATGTCCCTTTGAATTTGTGTTTGAATGTCCACTGGATAAATACCCAAGAGGAGTACTGCTGGGTCATAAAGTAATTCCATTTTTATTTGCTTAAGGACTCTCCATGCAGTCTCCACAGGGACTGCTTTGTTTTCCCATCAGCAGTAGAGCAGAGTTCCCTTTTCTCCACAACCTGTCCTTTCCTAGTTTGTTGATGGAAGCCTTTCTCTCAGGTGTGTGATGGGATGTCAGTGGAGTTTTAATTTGCATTTCTCTAAGTGAAGTGGAGCATTTCTTCATGTGTCTGTGGGTCATGTCTCATCCTTAGAAAGCTGTCTGTTTAGTTCTTTGGCCCATTTTTTCACTGGGTTATTTTGCTGCTTTTGTAGATCTGTACCAAATCTGTCTAGATGTTTGATATCAGTCTCTTGTCTGGTGTATGATGTGCAAATGCCTTTTCCCATTTACTGGGTTGCCCGGATATCCTGATGTAGTTTGCTTTTCATGTGTAGAAGCTCTTCAGTTTTCACGTAATCTCATTTATTAACTCTTGTTTTCATTTCCCATGCCTAGGGGGTTGATTCTCCAAAGACATCTTTGATGTGAAGGTCCTGCAAAGTTCCACTGACATTTTCTTCTATAAATTTTAGAGTTTCTGGTCTAATACTCAGATCTTTAATCCATTTTGACTTGACCTTGGTGTGTGGTGTCAGGTGGTGGTCTGCTTTCCCTTCTCCACGTGTGGCTGTCCAGTTTCTCCAGCACCACCTGTTGAAGAAGCCCTCTTTACCCCCCTGAATGGTATGGGCCCGCTGTCATCTGTTAGGTGGTTGTGTTTGTGTGGGCTCATTTCTGGGCTTTGGATTCTGCTCCATTGATCCAAGGGTCCATTTTTATTCCAGTCCCAAGCTGTTTAGATTACTACTGCTTTATGGTATAAACTGAAGTCAGGGAGTGTGGCCCCTCATAGTTTTCCTTTTTTCTCAGAAGCACTTTGGCAATTTGTGGCTTTTTGTAGTTCCACACAAATTTTTGGAGAAGTTGTTCAATTTGCTTAAAAATGCCATTGGAATCTTGATACTGATTGCCTTGAAACTGTAGGTTGCTTTTGGCAGAATGGCCATTTTAGTAATGTTTATTCTTCCTATCCAGGAACAAGGACTATTCTCCCACTTCTGTGCCCTTCTGTTTCTTTTAGCAGTGGCCTGCAGTTCTCATTGTAAAGGTCCTCCACCTCCGTGAGGTTCCCCAAGGTATTGTATCTTTTGGGTTCTACTGTAAATGGCATTGAGTCTTTTATTTCCCTTTCCTGACTCTTTGTTTGTATACAGGATTCCACAGGTTTCTGTGTACTGATTTTGTATACTGCTACTCTATTGGAATAATCGCTGCCAGTGTTTTTTCTGGTGGAGTCTTTGGGATTCTCTAAGTATAATATCATGTCGTCGGCAAATAGTGATAGTTTGATGTCTTCTGGAAAGCTGATCTTTAATCAAAGACAGTTGGTGGAGTAAATAAATATAAACACAATCAGCGACCAGTAGCTGGGCAGTGGCCCACCTAGTTGAGCGCACACATCATCAGGCAGACTCAAGCCCCCAGCCCCCACCTGCAGGGCAGAAGCTTCACATCAGTGAAGCACTGCAGCAGGTCTCTCTCTCTCTCTCTCTCTCTTTCCCTTTCTCCTCTTGACTTTTCTGTCCTACCAAATAAATAAAACAAGATTTTAAAGAAGGAAAAAAGGAACACAGATATGGGTGGACTACAGTGCAGGCTCAGAGCGCCGGCGATAACCCCAGTGACAAAAAACAAACAAGGAAGCAGAAGAAGCCACAGATAATGGTAAATATGAATATGAAAAGTATATCCTGCTATTGGTCGTTTACACTTATAGTTTCATTTTGCTCATAATCCTATGGATTCATTCCATGTGTCTCAGGCCACATCTGAAGAAAAGCAGGGCTGTGAAGTATCCTGACCCCTCTGAACCCTAACTGTCCCAGGAAACTCCATCTTCCAAACAGATGGGCACACTGAACCCCAGGGGCCAAACTCAACATTTTCTTTGTTCCAACAGTTTTTGTGCATTATTTGACTGAAAAAACAATAAGAAGAAAAGACATGTCATAAAATGAGCAGTTGCACTGACTTCCCTCCACTGGACTAGGAGTGTCTGGAGGACAGGGCGATTAACAACAGCTGGCATCTCTCTCCTCTACGGGGGAAAAGGATATATTGGGTTGTCAGAAAAGTCATGATGTTTGGGTTTTTTTTTTTGTTTTTTTTTTTCTCTGTTTTCCTACACAAAAACGCATGGTGACTTTTCTGATGACCCAATATTATTTTTAAAAGAAGAACCATACAAGGCTATCAATATACCAGTAAATCTCTTAGAATGGGAAAATGAACTCTTTATCATCTGTAGACAAGTAATGTGACTTCCTTTCTTTATTATTTTATAATAAACTTACCTAAGGTTCAATTTTAACTATTAAAAATACATTTTAAATGTTATAATAATTGTCTGCACTGTTTCCAAAGCTAAGAATAAGAAGGTAAAAAGTCTTGACGTCTTGATGGCTCTGTTGCTATTAAGCTGGATCACCTTCTATTCCTCCACAGAGCCTGGAGACCAGGACTCAGGACTCTGGCAGCAAGCACCTTGTGGCACCTTCAGTCAAGGACAGGCAACAGCATACATCAAGTTCATACAGTGATTACAGCTTTGCATCACCAGGGGAGATAACATTCTCTTTTTTTCTTTCTCCACTGCCACCAGGGTTATCATTGGTGCTTGATGCCAACACAATAAATCCACCACTGCTAATGTTTTTGCTTTTGTTTCTTTGCCTCCAGAGTTATCGTTGGGGCTCTGTGGTGTCGGCACTACAAATCCACTACTCCTGGCTACATTTTTCCCATTTTATTGGACAGGACAGAGATAAATTGAGAAGGAAGGGGAGATAGAGAGGAATAGAGAAAGACAGACACCTGCAGACCTGCTCCACCATTTGGGAAGCATCCCACCGCAGGTGGGGAGCCAGGGGCTCAGCCTCAGATCCTTGAGCTGGCCCTTGCACTTAATACTATGTGTGGTATAAATATAATAGTCCTCTGTCCACTTTATAACTCATGTCAATAGTTTCTCCAGCTCATAAATAACCAACTAACTCAAGTAGTGTTAAAGGGTCAGTGGGCAGGTAGCAAAAGTATAGCTAAGTATATGCCAAGTATAGCTAGTAGTATTCTAAATCATGCCTAATCTTCGCTTCACAATATAATGACATACTGATAGTTTTATTATGGGTGTGGGTGGTTGTGTGTGTGTGTGTACATTTCAACTGGAGCTTTGGGGGAAAAAAATCAAAATTTATTACCTCATAATATACTCAGTAACAGCCATGAAGAAACCTAAGATTATTATTATTTTCAATTTATTGCCACCAGAGTTATCACTGAGGCTCTCTTCCCAGCACTGCAAATCTACCATCCTGGTGGCCATCCGCCCCCCCCCCCATTTCTTTTTTCTATTTTTATTAAATAGGACAGAGAGAAATTGAGAGGGATAGGGGTATAGGGAGGGAGTAAGAAAGACAGGCACCTGCAGCCCTGCTTCACTGCAGCAGGTGGGGACAGGGGCTTGAGTGCAGGTCCTTGTGAGTGGTAATATGTGTACTCACAACCCAGCCCCAGACATGCAAATACATATCACCTCAACTGTCAAAAACCATTCAGCTGAGGTCGTGTTATAGCATGCTTTTGTATCATGCTGGTTCAGATGTGCCTTAGAGAAAGCACAGTTCTATTTCCAAGTGTAGAAAGCCAAGGAACAATTTTGACATGCTAATCATGTCAAAATAGGATGATTAGTGTGACATGCTAATCAACTTAAAGAAATGAAGATGAGATGAAATAGTGGCTGCAAAGTGCCTGGATAAAAGCCAAAGCAATCATTTCTTTAAATGTCCTGTTTTATAAAGTTGAATTATTTATACTTTTTAAATATGAGAAATAAATTATATACAACAAAATATACAAAATTTAAAGTGTTCTGACAAGGGGCCAGGAGGTGGCGCACCTGGTTGAGCACACACATTACAGTGTGCAAGGACCTGGGTTAATGCCCCTGATCCCCAGTTGCAGGGGAAAAGCTTTGCAAGTGGTGAGGCAGAGCTGCAAGTGTCTGTCTGTCTCTCTCCTTTTCTCCCTCCTCCTCCCCTCTCAATTTCTCTCTATCTTTATCCAATAATAAGTAAGGTAAAGTATTTCCAACAATAATAAACTCTCACACAACTACCAGGCAAAACAAGATCCAACATTTTTATCATCCTTTGATTCAATAATTACACTACTTCAACCACCAATCCCAGCAGAGACAGACACTTTCTGACATTTCTATTTTGGTAGATTTGTTTTGCCTGTTTTCAGCTCCACAGAAATGGGACAGCAGACTATACTGTGCTCTCTTCTGTGGGTGACTTCATCTGTTCAGTGTGATGCCTCTGTGATCCATCCATGTCATCAAATCACATCAGTCATTCATTCCTTTGTATTGCTGGGCTGTATGTAATGGATCATATTGATATACCCTATATTTTATTGCCTCCAGAGTTGTCTCTGGGGCTCGGTGGCTTGGCACTAAGAATCCACTGCTCCCGGAGGCTATTTTTCCCACTGTTGTTACTGCTGTTGTTGTTGTTGGATATGACAGAGAGGAGAGGAGATAGAAAGAGAAAGATAAGACACCTACAGACCTGCTTAACCGCTTGTGACGTAACCCCCTGCAGGTGGGGAGCCGGGTCTCAAACTGGGATCCTTACACCAGTCCTTGCACTTCGCGCCATGAGCGCTTAACCCATTGCGCCGCCTGGCCCCACCCCCCCCCCTTTTTGCCATTATAAGTAAAACTGCTATGAACACTTGTATAAAGGTCTCTGGTGGATCTAATTTCTCCTGAATACTTATATGCGGACCTGAATACTTATATGTGAGAGTGATGTAGTTCTTAAATCTGGCAAGCAAATCCCCAAAGGGTGATCCCAGATCCCTCCATAGCAAGGACAGTCTCCATGGATCCACACCTGTTATCACACAAGGACCTGGGTTCAAGGCCCCAGTCTCCATCTGCAGAGGGAAGCTTCACGTGGTAAAGCAGGTCTGAAGGTGTCTCTCTTCCTATCTCCCTCTTCCTTCTTGCTATCTGGCTATCTCTATCCAATTTATTTATTGGATATATTTTTTTAATGTTTTTAAAGAGAAAGGCACTGGCAGCACTATTTCACTGCTTGTGAAGCTTTTCCCCTACAAATGGGGACTGACGGCTTGAACCCAGATCCTTGCACACGGTGTGTGCTGACCCAGCGACGTCACCACCTGGCCCCTGATGCCAAGTCTGTGTGTGTAGGGAATACTCCTATGTAGTATTCAATCTACTTTTTCTCTTGTTGGGTATCAGAGTTACTTGTAGTTCTGCAATATTATAAACGAAGTCTCCGTGAATATTCCGCCCTGAGTCTAGGTGGATAGACAGACATGCATTTTTGGGGGGTTTGTATCACTCATTACCTTCTTGGGAAATGCTTGTCTGAAGATGTCATGGAGAGCTTTCATCTTTTAATCACTGTGCTGATCTATACTCTTTCCAATAGTGTGTGTATTTATGTGTACACACCTCAGAGTTTCCGTGCTTTGTGTCTTTGTTGACACTTGATGCTGTTGCTCCTTTCATGGGAACTATCCTAGAAGGTTCCCCGTGAAATCTCACTGTGATTTCAATCTGTGTTCATTGCCAGGAGCGTTTCTCAGGCACTTGTTGGACAGTGGATGGTTTTAGAGCTTCCAGGTCTATAGAGAGCAGTCACGAGACGAAATGGAATTTACACTTCTGTTCCGAGAATCAATCTCTTAGGTTGTGCCACATTCTAATGACCTTACAATGCTTTCTAGAGATGTTTTGATAGATATCACTACTATCTATACAAAAATCACCTTTGAGGAACAGAGCACTTCCTAGGCCAGCTGTTCAAACTATTTAGCATTTTGAATTTTCACAGGGGGAGGTGTGAAGGGCTGGACGGTAGCACACTGGGTTAAGTGCACGTAGTACAAAGTGATCCCACGGAAGGATCCCACGGAAGGATCCCTGTTTGAACCCCATCTGCAGGGGGTTGCCTCACAAGGGGTGAAGCAGGTCTGTAGGTGTCTTTCTCCCTCTCTATTCCCCCCCACTCCTCTCTCAATTTCTCTCTGTCTTATCTAATAAAATGGCCACCAGGAGCAGTGGATTCGTAGTGCTGGCACTGAGCCCTAGTGATAACCTTGGAAGAAAAAGAGAAAGAAAAAAAAAAAAAAAAAAGAATAATGAATGTTTTGTTTACTGTCCACTGGTTTATGCCCCAACAGGACAAAAATAAATAAATAAATAAATAATAGAGAAAATGTGGGCTGTCGTAAATAAAGAAAATTTATAAAAACTCAGTACTCATTGCTAATATGTCACTTACAAATGTAAAGTAAGTAATTAAGCAGAGGCCAGGTGGTAGCACACCAGGTTAAGTGCACATGGTACTAAGCTCAAGGATCCAGGTTCGAGTCCCTGGCTCCCCAAATGTAGGGGGGATGCTTCACAAGTGGTGAAGCAGGTCTACAGGGTTCTCTCTGTCTCTTTCCCTTTCTGTCTCCCCTCCCCTCTCAATCTCTCTCTGTCCTGTTCAATAAAATGGAAAAATGGCCACCAGGAGCAGTGGATTCATAGTGCCAGCAATAAGCCCCAGCAATAACCCTGGAGGCAAAATAATAATAATAATTTAAGTGCCACCACAAGGGCATAAAAAGAGACCTTGTATTAAGGAAGAAAGCACTTTAATAGAAAAACCAAGGCCAACATTATATTTAAGGGGAAATGTAAAAGCCAGTAAGTGGCTGGTATAGCTGGGTTTGAACATCTGGACTAATGTTGGACCTGCCTCCTACTGTGGGTGGCACAGGACACACTAAGGAATGTAGCTTATTCACAGCCAAGCTCCTACAGTTCAGCACCAAGTCAAAATCAATACTCGACTCTCCATATTCACTCACAGAAGTCAACCCAGGGGGGCGGGGTGGGAGCTGCTCGGGGAATCACGACAACATTGAGTTGTTCCATTTGGCTTTGCACATATGAGCAAAGCTGTCTAGTAAGAGCCGGTAGAGTGAGGCAGAGAATTCAGTGAGGAAAAAGAACGAGCAATTATCCATGTTAACAGAACAGGTAAATGGATAAACAAAAGGTAGCAAACGCATACAGTGTGACACTACTCAGACACTAAGCATGGAAGGAGCCTGGAAACATTACAGTAAGTGAAGTAAAGCAGATCCCAAAGTACAGGTATTGCCAGATGTCCAAGTAGGCAGACACTTAAACAGTGGTTACTGGGCCAGTGTGGTGGCACACTTGGTTGAACACACATTACAGTGCTCAAGGACCCAGGTTCAAATCCCCAGTCCCCAACTGCAGGGGGAAAGCTTCACGAGTGATGACGCAGAGCTGCGAGTGTCTCTCTGTCTCTCTCCTACTCAACCTCCCCCTCCCCTCTCAATTTCTCTGTCTCTAACCAATAGTAAATAAACAATAATAATAAAAACTAAAAGTTTTCAAAAAGGTAGTAATGGCTGCATAAAGTGGGCAATGTCGTTCATGTCACTGACTTACACTTTTAAAAGCTAGTTAAAGGGCCCGGGAAAGAGCTCCTTGGACAGTGCGATGCTTTGCCCCAGGCAGGTCAGGGCCAGGGTGCCAGCCCAGCCCCACCACCTTGAAGCAAACTCCTGTGCTGTGGCTTCTTTGCTTGCACTTGAGTAAGGGTGCCAGCTGTGCCTGAGAGCTCCTGTGCCCCCCCACCCACACACCCCTCTCTGCTTCTCTTTTTCTGAAAGAAAAAAGGAAAGAAAAAAAACTAATTAAGATGGCTTTTTTTGTTCTTCATGTACTCCTTGGTCATATGTATGACTTCAGTGAAAAGTATCTATTTAGCTCTTTTGCCTAATTTTTTGTGTCTTTCGGCAACTGTGAAGAGTGTTGGGAGGTCGGGCAGTGGTGCACCCGGTGACGCTCACGTGGGATGAAGAGCAAGGACCCACACAAGGACCTGGGCTTGAGCCCCCATTCCCCATCTGCAGGGGGGTTGCTTCATGAGTGGTGAAGCAGGTCTGCAGGTGTCTTTCTCTCTCCCTATCTCCAACTCCCCTCTCAAATTCTCTGTCCTACCTAATAAAAAAAAAGTGTTGGTATGAAGTGATTTTGCTCAGATTTGATTTATAATCAGGACTGAGTACACTGGTCTATCATTTTCCTTTTCAAAATGCTTGTCTTGCTTTGGCATCAAAGTAACGCTGCTGCCATAAGCTGAGTGGAAACGTAGAGCTGTATTATCTACTCTGTTAGTGTGTTAGAAAGCAGCATTAAAGCAGTCTGGGCGTAAAGTTTTCTTTGTTAGTGATTTTTTTAAATACAAATTCAATTATTTAAATAAAGGGAGCTATTCAAGTTATCCACTTTTCAAATATGTCTTAGCCAGTTGTGTTTTCAAAGATATTTGCTCAATTCACACGGGATGTGGACTGGAAGGAACTCACAGTGCTTCCTGCAGTGACTGGCAGGAGCTCAGTCTGCTTTGGCCTACAACGGTCTGCAGGGATCACATCTCATCCCCAACATCCTGCATGGGGGGGATCCATTTTATTTATTTTTTTAATTTTTCATTATCTCTGTAAATTTTTAATTTTTTATTTATCTTTATTGCTGGATAGAGACAGCCAGAAGTTGAGATGGAAGGGGAGACAGAGAGGGGGAGAGACAGAGAGACACCTGCAACACTGCTTCACCACTCATGAAGTGTCCCCACCGCACGAGGGGGCTGGGGCTCGAACCCAGATCCTTGCACGGGTCCTTGTGCTTAGTACTATGTGTGCTTGATTGAGTGTGCCACCGCCCGACTCCCTACTTATTTCTTATTGGATAGAGACAGAAATGGAGAAGGTAGGGGAGACAGAAAGGGGAGAGACACAGAGAGACCTCTGCATCCCTGCTTTACCACTCATGAAGCTTCCCCCTGCAGGTGGGGATGCGGGGCTTGAACCCAGGTCTTTGGGCACTGTAATCTGAGTGCTTAACCAGGTGGGCCACAGCCTGCCCCCCTCCTTGCTTACTTTCTATTTCTAAATTCAAAGAAAATGGATTCCAAAGTCTCCAAGTTGAACTGTAGGACTGTTCAGATCTGTCACTTTGCTCGCCAAGTTTTCCAGCTGTTTCTGGCACATGTGGATCATCTGGACACTCTGCTGGGCTGGCTCTCAGCACCATCAAACACAGCTCTTTGGCCCTCACATCTGTCTCTACGTTGCTATTTTTTTTTTTTTTGCCTCCAGGGTTATCACGGGGGCTCGGTGCCTGCACCACAAATTCACTACTCCTGGAGAACATTTTTTCCCTTTTGTTGCCCTGGTTGTTTTATCGTTGTAGTTATTATTATCACTGTTACTGATGCCGTTGTTGGATAGGACAGAGAGAAATGGAGAGAGGAGGGGAAGACAGAGAGGGGGAGAGAAAGAGACACCTGCAGACCTGCTTCACCACCTGTGAAGAGACTCCCCTACAGGTGGGGAGCTGGGGGGCTTGAACCAGGATCCTTACACCGGTCCTTGTACTTTGCGCCATGTGCGCTTAACCCACTGCACTACCACCCAACCCCCCCCCCCCACGTTGTTGTCTACTTTATCTGATATTATTACCAGTTTTCTTTGAGTAATTATTGGCATGACATATCTTTTACCACCCTTTTACCTGAAGTTTATCTCAACCATTTTCAAGTTCTTGTAGAGAGCTGAAAGTTGGGTCATAATTTTTTTTTGCCTCCAGGGTTATCAATATCACTGGGGCTCAGTGCTGGCACTATGAATCCACCGCTCCTAGAGGCTATTTTATCCATTTGATTGGATAGGACAGAGAGAAATTGAGAGGGGAGGGGAAGAGGGAGAGGGAGAGAGAAAAACAGACACCTGCAGAGAACGCCTGAGGTACTGCTTCACCTTTATGAAGCCTTCCCCCTACAGGTGGGGACTGGATCAAAGACTTGAACCCTAGACATTTGTGCATAGTGAGATGTGCTCAACAGCGTGGCCCTAAAGTTATAATTTTCCTATTTTGTTTTCGCTTCTATCACCTGAAGAATTTCTCTCAGCATTTATTTTATTCTTTACATATATTTATACTTATTATAATTGATTCCTTTCATATTTATTTCAAACATATGCATGATAGCCTCTGTCTCACAGATTCCTGACACCTGACTGGTTTGTTTGTTTGTTTACAAGAGCACTGCTCAGTTCTGGCTTATGGTGGAGGGGAACTGAACCAGGGACCTTGGAGCCTCAGGCAGTAAAGTCTATTTACATAACCATTATGCTATCTTCCCCACCCCTGAATTGGTATTTTAAAGTCTCTTTCTGTACATTCATTAAATGCTATAGTTTATACTGCCCTGTTGTCTTTTAGTTTAATGACTTTTCTTTCCTCTGTTGTAACCTTTACTTGTTACTAAGACTAGCCAGTGAATACTTTCTTATTCAGTTCCAACTTTTCCATTTGATGCTTTCAATACTTTTCTCTCTGCTAAGATTTCTCTTTTTTTAATTATTTTATTTTATTTATTTATTCCCTTTTATTGCCCTTGTTTTATTGTTGTAGACAGAGAGAAATGGGGAAGACAGAGAGGAGGAAAGAAAGACAGACATCTGCAGAACTGCTTCACCGCTTATGAAGTGACTCCACTACAGGTGGGGAGCCAGGGGCTTAAACCAGGATCCTTACTCTGGTCCTTGCTCTTTGCACCATGTAGGCTTAACCCGCTGCGCTACCACTCGACTCCCTCTGCTAAGATTTCTATGTTTCAGTTAATTCAAGAATATTAAGTTTGGGGGACAAGCAGTGGAATATCTGGTTAAGCAAAGACACAGCTTTGCTCAACAACCCAGGTTCAAGCCCCTGATCCCCACCTACAAGGAAACCTCCACAAGTGGTGAAGCAGGGCTGCAGGGGTCTCTCCCTTTGCCCTCTCAATTTCTCTCTGTCCTATCAAAGAAAAGGCACTGGGGCTCAGTGCCGGCACTACGAATCCATTGCTCCTGGAAGCCATTTTTCCATTTTATTGGACAGACCAGAGAGAAATTGAGAGGGATGGGGGAGATAGGAAGAGAGAAAGATAGACACCTACAGACCTGCTTCACAGCCTGTGAAGCTTCCCCTTTGCAGGTGAGGAGTGGGGGTTCAAACCTGGATCCTTGCAGGTCCTTGCACAGAGAAAATGGGGGTGGGGGGGACAGAGAGGGAGAGAGAAAGAGACACCTGCAGCCCTGCTTCACCGATTATGAAGTGTCCTCCCTGCAGATGGGGAGCCAGGGGCTCAAACCTGGACCCTTGCACTTGGCACTATGTGAACCAACTAGATGTGCTAGCGATCAGCCGCTCAAGAGATTTTTAACTGTGGTCTGGAATCTCGTCGTTAGATGGAGTGCATCCCTGCCCCTTGTCGGTTTCTCTCCTTTTTCCTCCACCATCACTTCAATAGCCTCAGGAGTGTGTATCTGACATCCTCCATCCTGAACCCACGAACAAACCACGTGGAAAAGGACCTGCCAGGATGCGGCTCTCTGAACAGTGAGCACTGTGGACACACCATTTCCTTGGCCCCTTGCTTTCAGAATTACATCCAGATCCTGCAAACATCAGTAACGGTGAAACTGTATCTCCTTCCAAACTGTCCAGGGTGCTAAGCTCACTATAAAACCATTCAAGAATAGTTTCAATAGCTTGATTTTTGCCTTGGTTAGTTTTTTTTTTTTTTCTTTTGAAATCCCATGCAATTAAGCAGCTCAAAAGGATGTTGTAGGCCATTAATGCTACCCCATAAAGTGCAAAAAAACTAAAAATTAAATAAAATTTAAAGAGTTCCATTCACTTTTCACATTCTACTTCTATAACACCAAGACATGTGATTGAAATACACCTGCCACTGTCTATAACATATACTAGCTTTTGTAACTTGTTCTCTTTTGTGAGGTAACCTTACTCTGGATCTCAGGGATATCTCCTTCCACTTGGGAAGTCACTCAGCTCCTATTTCTTCAGACAAGAATTCTGCTTGGGGGGTCAGGTGGTGGTATACACACTAAAGTGCACGTAATACTAAGCACAAGGGCCTGTGCACAAGGATCCCAGTTCGAGGTCCCCACTCCCCACCTGCAGGGTGGAAGTTTCACGAGTGGTGAAGCAGGGCTGCAGGTGTCTCTATGTCTCTCTCCCTCTCTATCTTCCCCTCCCCTCCAATTTCTCTGTCTCTATCCAATAAATGGGAAAAAATGGCCACAGGAGCAGTAGATTCGTAGTGCAGGTACTGAGCCCCAGAGATAACCCTGGAGAAAAATAATAATAATTCTGCTTGTGGGCTGGTCATGCAAGACTCTCATGTCTGAGGCTCTAAGGTCAAGTCCAGTACCACCATCAGCCAGAGCTGAGAAGTGTTCTGACATCTTTCTCTCCTTCACATTAAAATAAAATAAATATTAAAAACAAAACGATGATAATTCTGCTGGTATAGTGCATCTGCTCTGTCACGTGTGCAGTCCGGGTCCAAGTGCAGTCCCCACCACACAGAAGGAAGTCTTAGTGCTATGCTGTCTTCTACCTTCTCCCTCTGTCTCTCCTCAAAATGCCCAAGTCCCAGCAGTGACACGGATATAGCAGATGTAGTGCCACTGGGCCATCACCTCGGTGCTGGCAGTCCTGTGCACACTCTGAACCTGACAGGGAAGACTGCTAGGCTGTGCACTGCAAATCTAGCCCAATGTCTGTTACTATGGAGACGGAATTCCGACACAGCAGCTGTGTTCTCCAGAGCTCAGGCATGCAAGTGGCTTCAGAGAGGTGCTGCCATCACTCTCCCACTCTCTCTTTGCAGCTTTTAATTTCCTGTTTCTCACAGCTGGCAAGTTCTAGGGGTGGGATTGTTGTGGTGGGGCCACAGACCCGAGCCTCGTGCCGTACACCTCTCTCTCTCCCCCACTTACAGGTCAGTTACTGGGATGGGAGCGTCTTCCTCGAGTTGAGCTTTTGCCTCTTGTTGTGTTCAGCTGGCTACTGTGCATGTTTGCTCGTGAATTGCTGGGGCCTCGCAGTCAGTGCTTGGAGGAGATGAAGAGTCAGGTCATCTCTACTTGGCTATGATGACCTTGTCTCCTATATTAAATACTATGTATGATACATTTGGGAATGCACAGTTCTATAAATACCAACTGTATATGCCAAGATCTTATATAGTTGTAAAAATGGAAAGCACAACAGGTGGTTATAAAGAACAGTATAAAACAGTCAGACTAAGCCTGGATTTGTACTAGATTTTATCTTACATTCTCTTTGGTGACTGAAACATAACAGATATTTCCAATTCTTAAAAAAAAAAAAAAAAAAAAAAAGAGGAAGAAAGAAGGAAGGAAGAAAGGAAGGAAGGAAATTTACTTTTTAAAATTTTGGAGTGTACACTATCATAAATTTTTTTTTTTTTTTGAAAGATAAATCTTGACAAATACAGCATCTGTGTGATAGCTTTTCCACTGCTTGCACTTCTGGAGATATATATATTAGTTTAAATGCTGTTTCCATTACAAAATAGGGACTTTAGTGAATTATTTATTCCCATTAAGTTCAGTTTTCTTGCTTATGAAACAAGAGTAGCAGCAGTTCCAAGAAAAACTTCTGAAAACTGCATGACCCATATGAAAGGCTGTCATAGTACCTGGCTGCGAGGAAGTAAGCATTAACTGTTTATTAAATGGATCTTTGGCTCTGACTTTAATAACAACTGCCTGACTTCATTTTGTAGCCAAATCACAAAACTGATAACTAGTGATAAATATTGAGGGATGGAGAGAATGGTTTACCAGAGAGAGAGAGAGAGAAAGAGAGAGAGGAGAGAGAGAGAGAGAGAGAGAGATTACTAAGGAGCTACAAATGATAAACTCTACCCTCCAGCAAAGAAACAAGAATGCAAAATGAGCCATTTCTCTCCATTACTGTTTTTTTTTTTTTATTTACTTCACAAGGACCGTTGGTTAAGTCATGTTACACTTTAAATAGCTTTCAATATTTTCCCTATTATAAGAATGTCACTAGATCCTCTAAGTAACAGAATGACTACCTCCCATGACAACTTAATTATATGTGAGTGTAATAAATAAAGAAAGAGATCACTAAAATGACCACGTATTCCCTTCAAAACAGTCACGGGAAGTTAAGTCTTAGCAAAGCTTGTGTTTGCCATCAGTATAAAAACTACACTGAATGGGGTGCAAATGGCAGGTGGCTGGATTGAGACTCAGTCATTAGGTGGATATATTAATGGGTGAAGAAAACATAGCGATTTCGTTTTGTAGTCACTGGCGCTTTACTGCTCCAGTCTGACTTTTTCAGAGAGAAAGACACAGATGAAGGCCACCCCGGCGCTGAAGCTGCCCTCAGTGTGGAGCAGGCCGAGCTCAACGCGGGTCAGGCACCAGACAAACACGCACACGCCTCCAGTTAGCTACTCCTGCCTTCCCTGGGCCTGGAAAAACTTTTCTTTCTTTTTTTCATTGAGGGGGTTAATGTTTTATGTGCAGTCACTGATATATGCAGACAATTTCATTATGTGACAGGCCCCCCCTAGTTTTCTTCCTCTCCTCCATCCAACCCCCCCCCCCAGAGCCCTTTGCTCTGGTGCAATATCCCATGTCCAGTCCATGTTTCGCCCTGTGCTCTGCCTTCCTCCCCAGAGTCCTTCGCTTGGTGCTATAGGAAAATATTTCTTTTTTTTTAATATTTATTTTATTTATTCCCTTTTGTTGCCCTTGTTGTTTTATTGCTGTAGTTATTGACGTCGTTGTTGTTGGATAAGACAGAGAGAAATGGAGTGAGGAGGGGAAGAGAGAGAGGGGGAGAGAAAGACAGACACCTGCAGACCTGCTTCACCGCCTGTGAAACAACTCCCCTGCAGGAGGGGAGCTGGGGGCTCGAACCTGGATCCTTATGCTGGTTCTTGTGCTTTGCGCCGCCTGCGCTTAATCCGCTGTGCTACCGCCCAACTCCCAGGAAAATAATTCTTTTTTTTTTTTTAATATTTATTTATTCTCTTTTGTTGCCCTTGTTGTTTTATTGTTGTAGTTATTGATGTCATCCTTGTTGGATAGGACAGAGAGAAATGGAGAGAGGAGGGGAAGATAGAGAGGGGGAGAGAAGATAGACACCTGCAGAGCTGCTTCACCACCTGTGAAGCTACTCCCCTGCAGGTGGGGAGCCGGGGGCTTGAACCGGGATACCTGCGCCGGTCCTTGTGCTTTGCGCCACCTGCGCTTAACCCGCTGTGCTACCACCCTGCTCCCAGGAAAATATTTCTTAACTGCAAGGTTTTTATAAAAGTTATCAAAAAGACCCAGAGTATATGTGCATGCATGTTTATATTTTCATTAGTGTGCTTCTGTTTTCTGAGTGTGACTTTTCGTCAGTTTTTCTCTGGGCTGCCCAATAACTAGTCCAGAACAAGGGGACAGTTGAGACTGAAAGTGGGCAGAGTAAAATGAGATAGAATGTTACATGACTGCTACCTCATTTCTCATCTGATGAGAACCACGAAATCATCCAGTCTAGCTTCTGCATTACAAAGTGTTAAAAATTCTTAAGGACCCTAATTTTCTGAACTTTTTCCATTTACTATGCACTCAAGAGACAGCCCTTGTCGAAACCTTGACTTCAAGCATCTTAGCACGATGCTCAGTCAGAGAAGACACACAGGAAGCAGTGCCTCCAGCTGAGGAACTAATGCTGTGGTCCAAGGAATCAGCACTCCGTCTCTCTGTAGACCCCCCAGGCAAGAATGTGTTAGAATCTATAGTGGTCTGGGAGGTGGCGCAGCGGTTAAGGGACTAGACTCTCAAGCATGAGGTCCTGAGTTCAATCCCTGGCAGCACATGTACCAGACTAATGTCTGGTTCTTCCTCTCTCCTGTCATTTCTCATGAATCAATAAATAAAATTAAATTTTAAAAAAAAAGAATCTATAACCACTATCCCACTGCACTGTAGTACAGGGCTGGAGAAATAGCATAATGGTTATGCCTAAGGCTCCAGAGCCCCATGTTCAGTCCCCAGCACCACCATAAACCAGAGCTGTACAGTGCTCTGGTAGCGCTGTGTGAATCATCTTCTCTGCATCTCTCTTATATTAAAATAACTAGATATTTTTCTTTACATAGTACAACTACAGAAAAAACATGCATCCCACTTAATTCACAGTGTTGGCACCTAAGCTTTTCCCAAAAGTGAACTGGGCACCTATTTCCCAAGCTAAGCAGCACTGGCCCCACCCTGCTCCTTAAAGTCACTGATCGTCAGAACAAACACAAGCACCTGACCATTCATCAACTCGGGGCCACACGGCGGGAACAGAAGCACACCATGGATCAAGAAAAACTCACGCCTGGCGTTTCTGTAGAGGAGGAAAGGGTCTTGCAGCTGCAGGTCCAGGTCTTTAGTGATGGGCTCTGTCCTGTTCTCCATGCTCAGCCTGTTCATAATGGTGAAGCCGTGCTTGGGTGAGGCAGACCTAGAAAGCAGAGGCAGGGGAGGTGGATCAAAGACAAGTCCCTCAGGAGAACGGCCCCAGCTGGGTCGCTCAGTCCTTCCGCACTCCACGGAGGTGAGCGTGCAGTGTGTGACCTGCAGCAGGGCTTCCTCAGTGTTCCCGGCACGTTGTGCGGCTCAGACGCCTGGACTAGGCTCAGGTGTGAATTCAGCATGAAGCTCTTACCCTTCCTGTGGTGAGATTACTTATGATGTACACACACGTGATGCTTTGTCATACACATTGTAAATTTCTTTAAGGCAGAGATAGTAAATAAGGTAAAAAGCAAAAAACAATAAATAATAGGGGGCTGGGAAGTGGCGCACCCAGTTAAGCGCACGTAGTACTAAGCACAAGGATCCGGGTTCAAGCTCTCGGTTTCCCACCTGCAGGGGGGATGCTTCACAAGCAGTGAAGCAGGTCTGTAGGTCTCTCTCTCCCTCTCTCTCTCTTTCCCTCTCTCTCTTTCCCTATCTTCCCCTCCCTTCTTGATTTCTCTCTGTCCTGTCCAATAAAATGGGAAAAAAAGGCCTCCAGGAGCAGTGGATTTGTAGTGCTGGCAGTGAGCCCCATCAGTAACCCTGGAGGCAAATAATAATAACGGTAATAGTAATACTACTAATAATAAATTACTGGCAGGTACTAATAAAGCATCTTGATGGCCAGCAAGTTGTGCACGGGGTAGCAGGGACGCTTTCTCATGGGCAAACAGCCCAAGTCTCAGTCTGGTCCCCAGCACACTGGAAGCAGTTTCAGTGCTGGAGTACCTTTCCCTCTCTTCCTCACTCTCTCCTGGCTCAGAACAGGCAGACCCCAAGGAGAACAACAAAAGAACCGTGATCAGTAATAGAATGAACACCAAGAGGTCGGGGTGGTGGTGCACCTGGCTGAGCGCACACATTACAGTGCAGAAGGACCCTGGTTCAAGCCCTGTGTCCACAACTGCAGGGGGAAGCTTCACGAGCAGTAAAACAAAGCTGCAGCTAGTTCTTGGGTTGTGTGTGTGTGTGTGTGTGTGTGTGTGTGTGTGTGTGTGTGAATCTCTGTCTCTCTCTCCTGCCTGTCACGCCCTCCTCTCTTAACTTGTGTCTGGATGCAAAAATAAACAAATAGGGGCTGGGCTGTGGCACATCAGGTTAAGCGCACATAGTGCAAAGTACAAGGACCTATGCAAGAACCCAAGTTCGAGCCCCTAGCTCCCCACCTGCAGGAGGGACACTTCATGAGCAGTGAAGCAGGTCTGCAAATATCTCTCTTCCTGTCTCCCACTCTTCTCTCAATTCCACTCTGTTCTATCCAATTAAAAAAAAAATGGAAAAAATGGCCACCAGGAGCAGTGGATTTACAGTGCTTTCACTGAGCCCCAACAATAACCCTAGAGGAAAAATAAAGAAATAAATAAAGATATATTTTTAAAGAGTGTATATCACAATTAAATGCAGAAAATTCTCATGGAAAACATCAGCCCTGTCTGAAATTAAAAGCTGAAAAATCTCACAGAAAAATTACCTAACTCAGGCAAGAGAATATATAAGGAGACAGAATTCACTGTTTTAAATTATTTCTGCCAGGAGTCAGGCAGTAGTGCAGTGGGTTAAGCGTATGTGGTGCAAAGCGCAAGGACCGCCGTTAAGGATCCCCGTTCGAGCCCCTGGCTCCCCACCTGCAGGGGAAGTCGCTTCACAGGTGGTGTAGCAGGTCTGCAGGTGTCTCTCTTTCTCTCCCCCGTCTGTCTTCCCCTCCTCTCTCCATTTCTCTCTGTCCTATCCAACAACAACGACATCAAGAACTACAACAATAAAGCAACAAGGGCAACAAAAGGGAATAAATAAATTTTTAAAAATTATTTCTGCCATTCTCGTTACTAGTACTTTCACAGAGGTTTGCAGAGCTCTGAGGTCCAGGGGTATAGTCTCATAGCCCTGTGTGTACATGAAAGTCACCCACCCCACCTCCAGCATCCTCTGAGACGATCTGGCCATTTTCTAATTTGTGCCAGTCCATCTGTTGGTTGCCTACGCTCCACATCTGTGCAAAAGCAGCCAGAAACTGTCTCAAACCCACTCACTGCCCGCAGTCCAGTCAGCTCCAGCTCCCTAAGTGATATGGTCTCACACTCTCCTTTGAACTGCACTACACTGCACTGCACTTCACAAAATACAAGGTAGTTTGAGAGCTCAGACTTGGTGGAAAGCACATTTTTTCCCAATAACTATGTTTTTATTTATTATTGGTTAAAAACAGAGAGACATTGAGACAGAGAGGGAGAGAGACAGAGAGACCCCTGCAGCTCTGCTTCACCACTCATGAAGCTTTCCCCCTGCAGATGGGGACAGGGGCTCAAACCCGGGTCCTTGTGCGCTATGATGTGAGCACTTAGCCAGGAACACCACCGCCTGGCCTCTATAAAATCATTTCACAACTATTGACTGACACCTTGCCGATGCACTATACCTAAGAACTTTGTAGCATTTGCCTGAATTAAGTACGAACTATGTTGTCTAATAGGGCTAAAAAGTTTAAGTAAGCTCACCTATATTGAAGTTTAAAATACATTCTAAAAGAAAACGTGTCACATGAGGCCAGGTGACATTGTGTAACATTCTCTTCCTGACACCATCTAGAACTTCAGACTAAGATTCAGTTATGTTATTCCCTCTGAAATAAAACTTCATTGGAAGAGTGAGATGACTAAGCTAAAATAGTCTTGCAGAAATCACCAGTTTCTCTATCAAGTCTCCTTACCTTGTGTAAACAAATAAGGTTCCCTCCACGTCAGTCTTCTCCTAAGAAACAAAACACATAGAGCAAAATATGTATGTTTTCTTCACTAACAGCAAGCATTCGCAGAAAACAAACTTCTTACACGGGTTGGGGCATAAGACAAGGACTTATTCTGAAGGAAAACAGGGTTCCCAGCCTCACTGGGGCTCTGCACTCATTCTCTTCTAGTTATCTGGAAAATAAACCAACATAATCTCTCTCTGGCTGAAACCCTACAGAAAGGCAGTACTCCATGGATGTCACCAGATAAATCTGAGTGAGCGTGTCTGGGTTCCACTCTTTATTTCCTGATTCGTTTCCTCTTCCCATCTCCTGTCACTGAGGGGAGCAGGTGATAAACTGCTAGTAACTTTGATGAGTAGATAGAAAGAAGTTTTTTTTTTTTTTCTTTTTTTTTTTTTTCCTCCTCCAGGGTTATTGCTGGGCTCGGTGCCTGCACCATGAATCCACTGCTCCTGGAGGCCATTTTCTTTTTTTTTCCCCCTTTTGTTGCCCTTGTTGTAGCTTCGTTGTGGTTATTATTATTGCCCTTGTTGACGCAATTCGTTGTTGGATAGGACAGAGAGAAATGGAGAGAGGAGGGGAAGACAGAGAAGGGGAGAGAAAGATAGACACCTGCAGACCTGCTTCACCGCCTGTGAAGCGACTCCCCTGCAGGTGGGGAGCCGGGGGCTCGAACCGGGATCCTTACGCCGGTCCCTGCGCTTTGCGCCACATGCGCTTAACCCACTGCGCCACCGCCCGACCCCCTGAAAGAAGTTTTTTTAAAAAAAAAAAAAAAAAAGGCATAGTTTTCAGAGAGGTTAGCCAAGTACCTACTGGGTATGGAATATTTAGGGGAGAGAGAGAAAAAAAAAAAAAAAAACTTTATCAAGTTAGGGAAGAGGTTCACCTAGAAAAACTGGGGGATGGGATGATGAACTATGGGGGGGAGGCTCCCCAAGTGGGGTGCTTGCTGCAGGATCTCCTCTCTCTGTAGCATGTCTTATTGAATGAAAAAAAAATTAATATTAACAACAACAACAAAAAAAAACCTGTGGTCCTAGGCCTCTAGTCAGTGAAGCTGTACATACAAGTGGGCCTGCATGTGTACACACACATTTTGATGTTGAGGCAATAATAATAATAATAAAGACTTCACAGTGTTTTTTTTTTTTCTTTTTTGCTACTAGGCAAGTCTGATTTCAGCACCCTAGTTAGCCTCCCAATATTTTAGAACTAACAGGATCACCAAGATCATTCAGATTCTAAATATGGTGGAAACACATCCAAGAACAAAGGATTATAGCCAGTTGATTTTGTTTGTTTGTTTTTTATATTTATTTTTCTCTTTTGTTGCCATTATTTTACTGTTGTAATTGATGTCGCCATTGCTGGATAGGACAGAGAGAAATGTAGAGAGGAGAGGAAGACAAAGGGGAAGAGAAAGACACCTGCAGACGTGCTTCACCGCCTGTGAAGGGACTCCCCTGCAGGTGGGGGGCCAGGTCCTTGCACTTTGCGCCACATGCGCTTAACCCGCTGTGCTACCGCCCGACTCCCAGTTTTTGTTTTTGTTTTTAAAGCACATGACAGAATTGGGTATTTCAACATTCTCAAGTTTAATGTCAGTGATTCTTCTTGATCACCTGAGTTCAGTGAGTCTCAGCGTGACTGAGGGGAAGGGACAGGCAGGGCTATAGATGTCTCTCTTCCTCTCTATCTCGCCCTTCCCTCTCAAGTTCTGGCTGTCTATCTAATAAATAAGGATAATAAAATAAATAAATAATGTTGACAAAAAACAGAATAATATCTACTAAAGATATGGCCCGTTTCTCCTATTTTGCGTGGCTAGTAAGAGAACAGACCTAATTCCTTGCTCTAGTTCAATAAATTCCCCTTTACCTAGGCATCCAGACCAACTCAAGGCAAAACTGTCCTTTCCCATTTTAGGAGCTACTTCTTTACCTTGTTTTATTATTATTAATTTTTTTTATTTATTTTTTTAAGCAGAGCACTGCTAAGCTCTGGCTTAAGGCGGTGCAGGGGATTGAACCTGGGACTTTGGAGCCTCAGGCATGAGATGCTCTTTGCATAACCATTATGCTTTATACCCTCTGCCTCTTCTTAACCTTGTTATACAGATTTTTTTTTTTTTGCCTTCAGGGTTATCGTCTACACAAAAAAATCCACTGTTTCAGTGACCAATTTTTCCCATTGTTGTTGTTGGACAGGACAGAGAGAAATGAAGAGAGGAGGGGAAGACAAGGGGACAGAAAGAGAGACACCTGCAGACCTGCTTCACTGCCTATGAAGCGATTCCCCTGCAGGTGGGGAGCCAGGGGATCGAGCCTTGTGCGGGTCTTTGCGCTTCGCGCCATGTGCGCTTAACCTGCTGCGCTACCGCCTGACTCCCTACAGAATTCTTCTGATAGAGGTGAAAAGCCCCCTTGACGCCCCCCCCCCCAGGTAGGCTGTGTACATGAAAGTGGCGTCAGAAGCTATGAACTTGTTCACTATGAGCATTTCCCTCGCACAGATCTTAATTCTGTCCAGTGTCAAAGAAAGCACATTTTAAGGGGGCGGAGCAGTGGCACACACCCAGTTAAGTGCACATATTACCAAGTGCAAGGACCAAGGTTCAAGCCCCTGCTCCCCACCTGTAAGGGGTCCCCACTTGTGAGCAGTGACGCAGGTCTGCAGGTGTCTATCTTTCTCTCCCTTTCTGTCACCAGGTTCTCAATTTCTCTCTGCCCTACCCAATAAAAGTTAGAAAAAAAATTTGAGAGAGAGTACATATTAAAAAATGATCTCCAATCAGTTCACCCAAATTATTTCTTTTTTTTTTTCTTTTTTGCCTCCAGGATTATCACTGGGGCTCCATGCCAGTACTACCGATCAGATCCACTGCTCCTGGAGGCCTCCCCAACCCCCAATTCTACTGGATAGGACAGAGAGAAATAGAGAAAGGAGAGGAGACAGAGGGGAAAGAAAGACACCTGCAGACCTGCTTCACGCTTGTGAAGCTACTCCCCTGCAGGTGGGGAGCTGGGGGGCTCGAACCTGGGATCTTTGAGCTTTGTACCATATGCACTTAACCCACTGCACTACCAACCAGCCTCCTCTACTTTATTTTTATTTGACAAGACAGAGATAAATTGAGAGAGGAGGAGGAGGAGGGGATAGAGAGGGGGAGAGAAAGAGAGACACCTGCAAACCTGCTTCATCGCTTGTGAAGTGAACCCCCCTGCAGGTGGGGAGCCAGGGGCTCGAACTGGAATCCTTGCTCAGGCCTTGCACTTGGTACTATGTGCACTAACCCGGTATGCCACTGCCCGGCCCCAAGGTTCATTTCTTTATACCATTTGTAACTGATGTTAAAACAACAGGAAGACATGGTTGTAGAATGGAGTATCACTATTTGAGGCAGAATCCACTTTAAATAGGAAACAACAGCAACAGACATCTCTCTGCTCTCAAGCAGGTGGTGGGTCACAAAACCAATAGTAATGATTCCTGCAGCAGGGCTAGTTCCCGGGGCTCCTGCCGGCCCCAAGGGATAAGTAAATCAGGTCTCATCTCAGCCCTGCTGATGAAGCTGTGCTTGGAGAAGAGCACAAACAATTTGGCTGAAGTGAACTGGGACTTGGAACTCCGGGTTGCCCGGTGTGGCCCTAGCTTGAGGCCCCACCCCTCCTCCTCCCCAGGGAGAGGAACAAGCAGACAGACAGACTCCTCTGAGTGAGGGTGAGGGCCAGGGCACCTGTCTTCCCTTTCCTGGGACCCGCTTTCCCTCCCAAGCAGGGGTCCCCTCAACCAAGCTCATCTGCCCCTCTCCCAGCCTGTCTGTCTGTCCCCCCCCCCGCCCACATCTCACTGTCTCCTCCTTTCCCTTCCCTCAGCCTGTCTGTCCGCACCTGCAGCTTGTCTGTCCCCTCCTGTAGTCTGTCTGTCCCCTCTAGCAGCCAGTCTGTTCCCTCCTGCAGCTTATCTGTTCCCTCCAACAGCCTGTCTGTCCCCTCCAGCAGCCTGTCTTTCCCCACCTGCAGTCTGTCCCCTCCCTCAGCCTGTCCACTCCAGCAGCCAGTCTGTCCCCGCCCCCCTAAGCCTGTCTGTCTGTCTCCCCACCCCAACCCCAACAGGCTCCCCCCACCCCCGGGTTCCGGCGCCCCCGTCCCGCACCCACACGCACCCACTCGTTAGCGCGGGGGCCGAAGGTGTAAAGAGCCACCTGGCTAGCCACGTCCACGATGCGGCTGATGTAGGGGTCGTGGCGCTGCAGCGCCGCCAGGCTAATGTCGCGGCCCCTGCCCGCCCGACCCCCAGCCGCCATCTTCCCGCTGCGCCGACGTGCACGGAGCGCAGAGACCCTCTCAGCCGACCGCCGAGCGGGCGAGCGAGCCGCCTAGCAACCACACGCCCCGCCCAGGACAGAGGCCTAGCCAGTCGATGGCCGAAGGCCCGCGTTGCTAAGGGCGACAGCTAGGGCCCGCCCCTCGCTCCCACCCTGCATGCTGCTTTTTTTTTTTTGTCTTCTGCCCCCCCCCCCCAGTAACTTTTTTTTTTTTTTTTGAAACTACTAGAACCTCCACGGTGGAACTCTCAGATGTGTTTATTCTACGCCTGTTATGCTTTCCCGCTTACTCGCCTATTTAAGCTACAATATAAGCCACAAGCCACACTGACTGCAGAGAGTCAGCCTTCCGGCCCAGCTAATCCCTGAGGGCCTCTAGGTGCCCCGCAACACCCTGGGGCCCCTCAACCCTTCCAGGAGGTCCGCCGGTCGCACCCATGTTGGTGACACGGGTTCGGTTCCTGTGTCAGTTGTGCAGAAACCGCGTGGGGCTCAGGGCGGGTCCTGGCGGGAAATGGAAGATGCAGCCCCGGTCTAGAAGCCGGAGAGGGAGACACTGGTGTTAACAAAGTGAAACACTGAGGTGCGCTGTTTAAGTTCTGTACAGAAAAAGCAGCAAGTTTGCATATAGCAAAGTGCACAGTGCCCATCTCCCAGAAAACACTTCTTCCTCTTCTTCTCCCTTCTCTTCCCCTCCTCCTCCGCCTCCTCCCCTACTCTTCCTCTTCCTCCCCTCGTCTTTCTCCGCCTCTTCCTCCTCTCTTCCTCTTCCTCCTCTTCTTCCCCCTCCCCACCTCTCCCCCTCCTCCTCCCTCTCCCCCTCCCCCTTCTCTTCTTTTTCACCTGAAAGATAGACAAGCTGTTCATTCAGACCGGTAGTTGACAGATATTTTCTCCAAAATAAATTCATTGTACCTGCCACTTTCAGTAAAGCAAGGCAAAAGAATTGTTGTCACTGGTAATGTTTCAGCCTTGGTTTTTGAAAATAGTCACCACCGGGAACAATTTAAAAAGAGATGCTTGTGTAAGATCATTCGGAGCAAAGTGAGAATTTCAAAACTCTGAAAAAACCTGAGAATGCACCGACAGTTGGTCTCGCCCTCCTAATACAGCGAGTACAGGCAGGCTTTCTGGACAGAGAGAAATCATTCTACTAGCAGAGGAGAGGAGCTAATTACCTGAAAAGGAACCATTGTGATGCACACAGTGAACTCTGACTCTGTTTGTGGGACCAGTCCAGGCTGCAACTTGGAGTGAGTGTTTGTGCAGATAGGAAGGGCTGGGCATTACCTTGGTTCCTGCCTACAGCAGTTTGCAGCTGAGACAAGGGTGATCTTGATGCACTCACATCTCCACGACAAACCTGTCGGCTGGTTTTAAAAAAAAACTCTGTTTTCTCTCACGACTTCATTAAGTAGAGGGTGATCTATAAGGCTTGTTGTCAGAGGGTTACACTTTTACAAGCCCTCCCTCCGCACCAAATTGTTCAGTGTACCTCACACCCTTTTTTATTTTTAAATATTTTTATTATCTTTTTTATTTATTGGATAGAGATGGTCAGAAATGAAGAGGGGAGGAGGAGACAGAGAGGAAGAGAGACAGACAGACACCTGCAGCCCTGCTTTACCACTCGAGAAGCTTTGCTCCTGCAGGTGGGGACCGGGGGCTTGAACCTGGTCCTTCACATTGTCAATAGTTTTTATATCCTTAGTTCTGTTGAAATAGGCCAGAATTCATTAATGTTTCTTTTTTTTTTTCACTTTTCCTTATATACTTATTTATTTTCTTATTATTTATTATTGGATAGAGAGAGAACTTGAGAAGGGAAGGGGAGAGAAACAGAGAGACCCCTGCAGCCCTCCTTCACCACCTGAAGCTTTCCCCCAGGAGGTGGGGACAAGGGGCTTGAACCTGGGTCCTTACACACTGTAATGTGTGTGCTTAACCAGGTATGCCACCAAGCTTTATTCCTAAACCACCCCCCACCCTGCTTTTTTTATTCAGACTCTCCTTTGAAGAGACACTCCAGTTCCATCTAGGTCTTACCTAGAGATTTCATCATTTTTTGCATCTGAGTAGTATTCCTTTGTGTATACTTGCCCATTGCTTCCTTAGCTACTCATCTGTCATTGGACACATACTGTTTCCAAACATGAACTATCAAAAGCAGTGCTGCAATGAGCTGAAGTACGTATAGGACTTTCTGGGTGGGTTTTTCATTTTTGGTTTAATATCTAGGAGAGAGATATCCAGATCCTATGGAAGATCTATTTTAAATATTCTGAGGAATCTCCTGCGCTTTTCAGTGGAGCTTAAACCTGTCGCATTCTCACCAAAGTTGTAGAAAATTCCTGTCTTCAGCACATCCTCCCTAGAACTTCCTTGCTTTTTAATGTATGACATTCTCAAAGGTGGTTGCTCACAGGTGACATTCTCATAGGTGCTGTCAGTTTGGTCTTGATTTGCATTCCTCTGGTCATCGGTGACTTTGAGCCTTTGTTTAAAAAATTTTTTTATTTATAGAAAGGAAACATTGACTAAACCATAGGATAAGAGGGGTACAACGCCACACAATTCCACCAACAGAAATCTATATCCCATCCCATCCCCTGATAGCTTTCCTGTTCTCTATCCCTCTGGGAGTATGGACCCAAGGTCATTGTGGGATGCAGAAGGTGGAAGGTCTGGCTTCTTTAATTGCTTCCCCGCTGAACATGGGCATTGATACGTTGATCCATATGCCCAGCCTGTCTCTGTCTTTCCCTAGTGGGGAATCAGAGCTCCAGGACACATTGGTGGGGTTGTCTGTCCAGGGAAGTCTGGTCAGCATCATGCTAGCATCTGGAACCTGGTGGTTGAAAAGAGAGTTAACATACAAAGCCAAATAATTGTTGATCACTCATGGACCTAAAGGCTGGAATAGTGCAGATTAAGAGTTGGGGAAGGTGTTGTTTTTGCCGGGCTAGGTTGTTTTCGCCAGGCTGGCTTCACGGGCAGGTAACAGATGACCAGGGACTCATGGTTGAGCTGTAGGCAGTATCTCTTTATTCATGCAGGACACAGCACAATCTAAGACGAGCTAAGCTAAACTCAAGTACCCTAAAACTCATAATGCTGTCTTTATATATACTTGCCAAGTAGGATGGAAACAGGATGTGACATAGAGAGGGTGGAGAGAAAAGTGACTGGTGAAAATCAGAGTGTGACAAGGAGGGGGTGGAGCAGGTGAGAATCCTATCACTGAACCACCAATGCCCTGGAGGAAGTGCTTTATGTAAATGTAAAAGTGATTTATGTAAATAGACCAAAGCTTTAAATAGGATTAAATCTATCCCTATATAGGCATATGGTTAAGCAGAAGCCAGGGGGAGCTGGCATACTATCCAACATCTCCCCCTTTCTTTTTAACTAATGGCCATTGTGGGGTGAACAGAAACCTATATCGTACAGACGTTTTCAAAAGAACTGGCATAAGACATGGAAAACAAAATAGGCGGGGATTCGACTTCCGGAGGTGGAGCTACGAGCAGCAGATGGCTTTCTCTCCTCTCCTCTCCTCTCCCGGATCAACTAGGAATACCAAAGGAGACCACCCGGACCGAAACAAGACAGGACTAGAATGACCACAGAAACCCAGTAAATCACCCGTGAGTACAAACACACGTGGCTGGTGACAGAGAGGAGAGAGGGGCCTAAGGAGAGATTAAGTGACTGCTAACAGTTCGACAGTTTGTCAGTGGAGACACCACCTCCAGTCTGCTGCACCAACAAGGGGACAGCTGAAGGGAGGAAAGGACTCCCCAGAGACTCACCAAGTGCAACTCTGAGTCTCCATTGCTACTACCCTCAGAATCTGGAGCAGCAACAGGGAGGGACACCAGGGGACAGAGATCTAACCAGGAAACTCAGGAGAAGACCTATACCTCGATGGCATAGCTGAGGGGCTGTGAAAGTCTCTTTGCATAACCACTGGATTATCTCTGCCACACCCTGCTTTATCTCTTGGTCAGGAATCAGTGATTAAGCTAAGAAGCCTATTGATAGTTTAAAAGCCCTCAGGCTCCCATAGCCTACAGGGAAAAAAAAAAAAAAGCTTTTACACCACTTAACTCCAACTCAGGGATTGAAAAAATTGTTAACTTATATAAAATGGTTAAAACAACAAGAAAAAATATTGGAGACTCGAACCAGGACAAGAGTCCAGCTAAAAGTCCTCCAGAGGGTGAAGCACAAAACAACGAGTTCAACATCCAAACATTAGCTAAGGAAATAATAACAGGAGTGAGTAAAGAATTTGAAAAAATTGTAATCAGAAATGCAGGAACAACAAATGAGAATATGGAAGAAAATTCTAATTATCTCATGGTTATTAGAGAGCTGAAAGCTGAAATCACTGAGTTAAGAAGGCAACTAGCTGAACAAGCTAAAACAGTATCAGAGCAGGGCAACAAAATAGATGAACTCCAGAAAGCAGTAGAGGGCAGAGAGAATAGAATCAATGAGGCTGAAGACAGAATTAGCAAGATTGAGGATGAATTAGAGACAACTAAAAAAGAAGTAAGAGATCTCAAAAAGAGATTAAGAGATGCTGAAAACAACAACAGAGTCCTATGGGATGACTTCAAAAGAAACAATATACGCATTATTGGCTTACCAGAGGAAGAAAGAGAAGGGGAGGAAGAAAGCGTTCTCCAGGCCATAATAGCTGAAAATTTCTCTAGTCTAGACAACACCAAAGACATAAAGATTCAAGAAGCCCAGAGGGTCCCAAACAAAATTAACCCAGACCTAAAGACACCAAGACATGTCATACTTAGATTGGAAAGGAATAAGGATGAAAAAAGGATCCTCAAGGCTGCAAGAGAAAAACAGAGAGTCACCTACAAAGGAAAACCCATAAGATTAGCAGCAGACTTCTCCATACAAACACTACAGGCCAGAAGAGAATGGCAAGATATCTATCGAGTGCTCAATGAGAAAGGCTTTCAGCCAAGAATACTATATCCTGCTAGATTGTCATTCAGACTAGATGGAAGCATCAAAACCTTCTCAGACAAGCAACAGTTGAAGGAAGCAACCATCACCAAGCCTGCCCTGAAAGAAGTTCTGAAAGGTCTCCTATGAACAACCAGACCACCACAAATAGGACATATATCAAAACACTCTAAAACTCTACAAGAATGGCGTTAAAATATCTTCAATCTTTGATATCAATAAATGTCAATGGCCTGAATTCACCTATTAAAAGACACAGAGTAGGAAGATGGATCAGAAAACACAACCCAACAATATGTTGTCTACAGGAAACTCACCTAACACAACAAGACAAACACAGACTTAAAGTGAAAGGATGGAAAACTATCATTCAAGCCAATGGCCCACAAAAAAGGGCAGGAACAGCTATTCTCATCTCTGACATGATAGACTTTAAAATAGATAAGATTAAAAAAGATAGGAATGGACACTACTTAATGCTCAGAGGATCAGTCAATCAAGAGGACTTAACAATTATTAATATCTATGCACCCAATGAGAAGCCATCGAAATACATCAAACTTCTACTGAAAGAGCTACAGCAATATATTAACAGTAACACAATCATAGTAGGGGACTTCAACACCCCACTATCTCAACTTGACAGATCATCCAGGCAGAAAATCAGTAAGGCATAAGGGAGCTAAATGAAGAGATAGATAAACTAGAACTATTGGACATTATCAGAGTCATTCATCCCAAGAAACTGGAATACACATTTTACTCAAATCCACATGGATCATTCTCAAGGATAGACCATATGTTAGGCCACAAAGACAGCATCAGCCTATTCAAGAGCACTGAAATCATCCCAAGCATCTTCTCAGACCACAGTGAAATTAAACTAACACTTAACAATCAACAAAAGATTAGTAACAGTGCCAAAATGTGGAAGCTCAACAGTACACTTCTTAACAACTTCTGGGTCAAAGAGGAAATCAAGGAAGAAATCAAAATGTTTCGAGAGTTCAATGAAAATGAAGACACAAGCTATCAAAATATTTGGGACACAACTAAAGCAGTTCTAAGAGGGAAGTTCATAGCTATACAAGCACACATTAGGAAACAAGAAAAGGCACAAATAAACAGCCTGATTGCACATCTTAAAGACCTAGAAGAAGAACAACAAAGGAATCCTAAAGCAACCAGAAGGACAGAAATTACTAAAGTTAGGGCAGAAATAAATAACATTGAGAATAGGAAAACCATACAAAAGATCAATGAAAGTAAATGTTGGTTCTTCGAAAGAGTAAACAAAATCGACAAACCTTTAGCCAGACTCACAAAACAAAAAAGGGAGAAGACCCAAATAAATCGGATAATAAATGAAAGAGGAGAAATCACAACAGACACCGCAGAAATTCAACATATCATGCGAGGCTTCTATGAACAACTATATGCCAGCAAGCTAGAGAACCTGGAAGAAATGAATGATTTCCTAGATACATACCAACTTCCAAAACTAAGTAAAGAGGAAGTGGATAACATGAACAGGCCCATCACAGCTAATGAAATTGAAACAGTCATCAAAAATCTTCCCAAAAATAAAAGTCCTGGACCAGATGGTTTTACAAATGAATTCTACAAAACTTTCAAAGAAGAACTAATACCTCTACTTTTAAAAGTCTTCCAGAAGATTGAAGACACTGGAGTACTCCCTGCCAGCTTCTATGAAGCCAACATCACCCTGATACCAAAAGCAGACAGGGACACAACCAAAAAAGAAAACTACAGACCAATATCTCTGATGAACGTAGATGCGAAAATATTGAACAAAATTCTAGCCAACCGGATATAGCAGTATATCAAAAAAATTGTTCATCATGACCAAGTGGGGTTTATCCCAGGCATGCAAGGTTGGTTTAATATATGTAAATCAATCAATGTGATCCATCACATCAACAAAAGCAAGACCAAAAACCACATGGTCATATCAATAGATGCAGAGAAAGCCTTTGACAAAATACAACATCCCTTTATGATCAAAACACTACAAAAAATGGGAATAGATGGAAAATTCCTCAAGATAGTGGAGTCTATATATATCAAACCTACAGCCAACATCATACTCAATGGTGAAAAACTGGAAGCATTTCCCCTCAGATCAGGTACTAGACAGGGGCTGCCCACTATCACCATTACTATTCAACATAGTGTTGGAAGTTCTTGCCATAGCAATCAGGCAGGAGCAAGGAATTAAAGGCATACAGATTGGAAGAGAAGAAGTCAAACTCTCCTTATTTTCAGATGACATGATAGTATACATGGAAAAACCTAAGGAATCCAGCAAGAAGCTTTTGGAAATCATCAGGCAATACAGTAATGTGTCAGGCTATAAAATTAACATTCAAAAGTCAGTGGCATTCCTCTATGCAAACACTAAGTTAGAAGAAATTGAAATCCAGAAATCAGTTCCTTTTTCTATAGCAACAAAAAGAATAAAATATCTAGGAATAAACCTAACCAAAGAAGTGAAAGACTTGTATACTGAAAATTATGAGTCACTACTCAAAGAAATTGAAAAAGACGCAAAGAAGTGGAAAGATATTCCATGTTCATGGGTTGGAAGAATTAACATCATCAAAATGAATATATTACCCAGAGCCATCTACAAATTTAATGCTATCCCCATCAAGATCCCAAGCACATTTTTTAGGAGAATAGAAAAAATGCTACAAATGTTTATCTGGTGTTGCTGAGGACTTATTCTGATGCAGTCTCCGCCCCCAACAATCTGGAACCAGAAAAGACCTAGAATTGCCGAAACAATCTTGAGAAAAAAGAACAAAACCGGAGGCATCACACTGCCAGATCTCAAACTGTATTATAGGGCCATTGTCATCAAAACTGTTTGGTACTGGAACATGAACAGACACACTGACCAGTGGAATAGAATTGAGAGCCCAGAAATGAGGCCCCACACGTATGGACATCTAATCTTTGACAAAGGGGCCCAGACTATTATATGGGGGAAGCAGAGTCTCTTCAACAAATGGTGTTGGAAACAATGGGTTGAAACATGCAGAAGAATGAAACTGAATCACTGTATTTCACCAAATACAAAAGTAAATTCCAAGTGGATCAAGGACTTGGATGTTAGACCAGAAACTATCAGATACTTAGAGGAAAATATTGGCAGAACTTTTTTCCGCATAAATTTTAAAGACATTTTCAATGAAACGAATCCAATTACAAGGAAGACTAAGGCAAGTATAAACCTATGGGACTACATCAAATTAAAGCTTCTTCACAGCAAAAGAAACCACTACCCAAATCAAGAGACCCCTCACAGAATGGGAGAAGATCTTTACATGCCATACATCAGATAAGAGTTTAATAACCAACATACATAAAGAGCTTGCCAGACTCAACAACAAGACAACAAATAACCCCATCCAAAAATGGGGGGAGGACTTGGACAGAATATTCACCACAGAAGAGATCCAAAAGGCCGAGAAACACATGAAAAAATGCTCCAAGTCTCTGATTGTCAGAGAAATGCAAATCAAGACAACAATGAGATATCACTTCACTCCTGTGAGAATGTCACACATCAGAAAAGGTAACAGCAGCAAATTCTGGAGAGGGTGTGGGGTCAAAGGAACCCTCCTGCACTGCTGGTGGGAATGTCAATTGGTCCAACCTCTGTGGAGAACAGTCTGGAGAACTCTCAGAAGGCTAGAAGTGGACCTACCCTATGACCCTGCAATTCCCCTCCTGGGGATATATCCTAAGGAACCCAACACATCCATCCAAGAAGATCTGTGTACACATGTTCTTGGCAGCACAATTTGTAATAGCCAAAACCTGGAAGCAACCCAGGTGTCCAACAACAGATGAGTGGCTGAGCAAGTTGTGGTCTATATACACAATGGAATACTACTCAGCTGTAAAAAATGGTGACTTCACCGTTTTCAGCCGATCTTGGATGGACCTTGAAAAAATCATGTTGAGTGAAATAAGTCAGAAACAGAAGGATGAATACGGGATGATCTCACTCTCAGGCCGAAGTTGAAAAACAAGATTAGAAAAGAAAACACAAGTCGAACCTGAAATGGAATTGGAGTATTACACCAAAGTAAAAGACTCTGGGGTGGGTGGGTGGGTGGGGAGAATACGGTCCATGAAAAATGATGAATGAAATAGTGGGGGTTGTATTGTTAAATGGGAATCTGGGGAATGTTATGCATGTAAAAAAAAAAAAAAGAAGTAGAAACGCAAAGCAGAAATTGACTGAGTTTGGAGTATGGCACCAAAGTAAGAAAGAAGAAGTACACTAGAGTTTGCATCACCAGGTTCCAGGTGTCATCAGGATGCCAACCAGACTTCCCTGGATTGAGGACCCCACCAATATGTCCTGGAGCTCAGCTTCCCCAGAGACCCACCCTACTAGGGAAAGAGAGAGGCAGACTGGGAGTATGGACCGACCAGTCAACGCCCACGTTCAGCGGGGAAGCAATTACAGAAGCCAGACCTTCTACCTTCTGCAACCCACAATGACCCTGGGTCCATGCTCCCAGAGGGATAGAGAATGGAAAAGCTATCGGGGGAGGGGGTGGGATATGGAGATTGGGTGGTGGGAATTGTGTGGAGTTGTACCCCTCCTACCCTATGGTTTTGTTAATTAATCCTTTCTTAAATAAATAAAAAAAAAAATAGGCGAACAGCAATAACCAGTGTGATGCCAAGGGGAACGTTTCTTGCCTCAAAGGGCAAGGCCTAGCAGGTGAAAGGGCATTTCTTGCCTCTGGGAACGCTTCATGCCTCTGGGGGCATCTCTTGCCTCAAAGGGCGTTTCCTGCCTCTGTGGGCATCTCTTGCCTCTTGGGGCGCTTCATGCCTCTGTGGGCATAACCTAATAAGGAGGGGGAGTTTTCTGCCTCTGGGGAAGAGCCTGCAGGCGAGGGGACATGGTCTATAAAGTCTCAAGGCAATTGGCTGAAGTTAGTCTTTGAGAAACACAGCAGCGTGTACCAGTAAGTTCGATGGAGGTGTCAGTCCAAAGTAGCTGACCACAGAAGAAAATGCCAGAGGATGAAAGGCTGCACGTCTGTCTCGATGGGAATGTCGGCCACCAGAATTCTGCTTTTCTGTAGAGAATGAGCTTTGAAGTCTGTGAATCAGTTTCTTCAGGTCGTGCCATGTCATCTCACTGGTTTCCCGGGGTGTGTTGTAGTCATTCCATCTTGTGGGAGAACAGGATCTCTTGTCAGAGAACAGGATCCAAATGGATTTCCAGGAATTCCATTTGAGTGGATGCTTTTTCATGTGAAGACTTGACAGCTGAAATTCACTTACTTGTCAAACAAAACTTGTAGCAGATTAGAAGTTTACTATAATTGATAACTCCATTATAATTGGAAGTCCTTTCTAGTATGATTTTAAGGTTGTTTAAACAGTTTAAACTCAATAAAATGTGGAAAGGTAAACAGAAGAACCACAGTTAAAAGCCTCAGGCATGAGAATAATTAGCATAATCATTGCACTATCTGCCCCACCCATAACTCATACAGTTTTCAGGATTAAACGTTTCAGATTCATGTCAAGACGTAAAAGAGAAATCAAAGGAGGGAAAAAACTATTTTTTGGATTGTTTCTGGATGTCTCTAGAAATCATGGCTGCGTCCAGCATTTTTTTTTAAGCCAATGTCAAACAAAAATTCAGTCATTCAAATCATTCTCTTATGAAACGCAACTTGAACCAGATTATCAAGATCTCACCATGTAGGATTAAGAGTCCCCGGAGGGTGTCCTAGTCCAAAAAGCTCCTCGAAATTCCATTTAGGGTGCTTCTGACTGTTCCTGCTGGATTGCTTCAGGCACCCATTTTTAAAAGTGTCTTCCCATTGAAGAAAGAATCCAATCAGGAGAGTAGAACTAACCACGTGTCTCCATACTTGGGAACTGCCAGGGTACTGGAGAATGCTCCTCAAACTAGAGTAGTCCTTCTCCATGGGAAACATTCGAGAAGAAGTCCAGAAAGTCCCAGGGGAAATCCCCATGCATATCCCAAGGTCTACGATCAAGGTCATAAAGAACCAAACTGTGGCCCGGAGCAAAATGTAGTCCTTTTCCTCAGGAAACATGGGAGAGGGAATCCAGAAAGTCCAAGGAGAAATCTCCATGCATCTCCCAAGCTCTATGATCCCGGTCATAAGAAACCAAAGTTCCAGTCAGGGAACCAAAGTGTGGCCCAGAGTAAAATGTTCCAGAGACAGAGAAACTGTCTCATAATGAAACAGTAGAGGCTTTGGCAAACCTCTTCATAAGTAGAAGAGAAGACCATAGTGCATAGGTAGGCAAAGTCTTCACTTATCTGGGAGTTGCGCAGGTCCAGTCCCACATTGTAGTGCCATATGTTGTTTTCACCGGGCTAGGTTGTTTTCACTGGGCTGGCTTCACGGGCGGGTAACAGACGACCAGGGACTCATGGTTGAGCTGTAGGCAGTATCTCTTTATTCATGCAGGACACAGCACAATCTAAGACGAGCTAAGCTAAACTCAAGTACCCTAAAATTCACAATGCTGTCTTTATATATACTTGCCAAGTAGGGTGGAAACAGGATGTGACATAGAGAGGGTGGAGAGAAAAGTGACTGATGAAAATCAGAGTGTGACAAGGAGGGGGTGGAGCAGATGAGAATCCTATCACTGAACCACCAATGCCCTGGAGGGAGTGCTTTATGTAAATGTAAAAGTGATTTATGTAAATAGACCAAAGCTTTGAATAGGATTAAATCTATCCCTATATAGGCATATGGTTAAGCAGAAGCCAGGGGGAGCTGGCATACTATCCAACGGGGGGGGGGGGGGTCCTCCATTTTGTAGATAGCTAATAGGCATATTTTAATTATATTCCAAAGGCCTATGGCTATACTAGTTTTTTTTTTTTTTCTTTTTTCCCCTGAGCCTGAAATCTGATATGCAGGTGGATCCTAATTATTGTCTGGGGAGATGATATCATGGCTGGAAAAAGGACCAGAAAGCTGGATCAGGGAAGAGAGTAGCTCCCTAATATGAGAAAGGGGTATAAATATTGTTGACTGTAAACCCCATTGATTTGATGTGATCTGAGGCCTATATTCAGCTTAGGAGCCTGTTTGACCTCTGCATCCCTGTAGATCTGAGCTCACATTCTGTGGTAATGAGTAGGAACATTCCAAGCTGCCCCAATATCAGGACCCATCTTCCTCAGGTATAGTATAGAGTATGTTGTCTATCCTCCCTTCGGAGGATGGAACATTCTCTACCATTGTTGACCCAAGTTGAGAGCAAGGTCATATGGGGCCCACAGAGGGGTCTATTGTGTTGTTCCTGATAGAAATGACTGGTATTATTGGGGAGAGGGATTTATTCGAGGTCTAGGCCCATTAAGTCTGTTTGGGAATCTCAGGATTCCCCGATTAGGGCCCAAGCTGATGGGGTGGCCTGATAGTGACTAATGAGGCATTGTTAAAGTATGGTAGTCTCTTTCCCTTATTCAACTTTTGCAGTCCTTGCTTTGATAAGTGAGAGCTTATCCTAGCTTCGAAGTGAGTGAGAGAAATGTAATAGGAAGTAGGTGAGAAGGGTATCTAAGTCTAAGTAGACACTAATCATTAGGAACTTTGGATCGACCTTCTCGTGGTGCATCCCATGAGTACCCATTTATTGGGGAAACTGACGATCCTTCCTAGCCGACTGAATCCACATGGATCCCAGTCACTTTCAAAGCCAGCAACAAGCAGACATCAGGCTCAACCTGACGCTATTGACTGGCTACGGAAGAAGGGCAAACGCTAGAAGAAGAAGACTCACTGACTCACTGCTGACTATAGTGTACTTTTGTTTTCAGGTATATATTTTGCCCTAGTTTATGGATACATGTGAACATATGCTCTATCTTACGGGACCTGGTCTATATCTAGGTTTTGGGACTTTGTTAGGAAGTGAACCTCCTGGAATGGAATTAGAGAATACTATGAAAGGAAATGTCTCACCGGAGTGATGAGGGTGAAGGATTGACATTCCATGGCTGACGTGTCTGGACACAGTCTGAAGTGAAGCATGCTGAGGTGGTACTCGTTGCATTGATTAGGTTGGGATCAGTAGATGCAATATCATTTGTTATAAATTGAGAGAAGCATGCAGGAAAGTGAGCCCCAACCTAGTGGTTCCAGGACTGGGGGAAAATATAGGCTCTATAGAGGAAGCGGGAGGTTTCTGCTGTCTTAGGGTTTAAGAAGACAATAGATAGTTATTGCTATAATCATATTTTTTGGCAGTTGGGTTAACTTTGAAATATCCCTTTGTTAGGATTTGCTGTATCATACACAATATCACCATAATTTATGTCCTTTAACATTATTTGTATATACCTGTGCCACCGGTTGTTTCTATTCTCCCTGGTCTAAGCTTTTAAGAGTTAACATATCAAAGACTCAGCCTATGTATTAAAAAGACTCAGTCTGTGCTTTAAAAAGTTTGTGACATTCAGTCAATGTTCCCCTTTCATATTAATTAAATAGTGATTTATATGACTACAAATTAATAGGAGTGTACATAAACAACATTCCCACCACAAAACACTGTGTCCCATCCCATCCCCCCGCCCACCTCATGAAGCCGAACATCCACCCTCACCCTCAACCCAGTGTTTTTACTTTGGTGCCCTACTCCAAGACATTGAGCCTTTTTAATAGGCTTGTTGGCCATCTAGCTACACACTTGGTTGAGAGCTCTGTTCACATCCTCTCCCCGTGTTAATGCAATTATTTGGGTGTTGTTATTAGTAGGTTTTATGGGCTCTTCATAGAGTTTGGTTATTGGCCCTTTGTCACTTGTATAGCATGTAAATATCTTCTTCCCTTCCATGGGATGACTTTCTCTTTGAGTGATGGTTTCTTTTGCTGTGCAGAAGGTATTCAATTTCAGGTAATCTCACTGGTTTATTTATTTATTTATTTATTTAAGAAAGGATTAATTAACGAAACCATAGGGTAGGAGGGGTACAACTCCACACTATTCCCACCACCCAATCTCCATATCCTACCCCCTCCCCTGATAGCTTTCCCATTCTCTATCCCTCTGGGAGCATTGACTCAGGGTCATTGTGGGTTGCAGAAGGTAGAAGGTCTGGCTTCTGTAATTGCTTCCCCGCTGAACATGGGTGTTGACTGGTCGGTCCATACTCCCAGTCTACCTCTCTCTTTCCCTAGTAGGGTGGGTCTCTGGGGAAGCGGAGCTCCAGGACACATTGGTGGGGTCTTCAGTTCACTGGTTTATTTTTTTTAATATTTATTTTATTTATTTATTCCCTTTTGTTGCCCTTGTTGTTTTATTGTTGTAGTTATTATTGTTGCTGTCGTTGTTGGATAGGACAGAGAGAAATGGAGAGAGGAGGGGAAGACAGAGAGGAGGAGAGAAAGATAGACACCTGCAGACCTGCTTCACCGCCTGTGAAGCGATTCCCCTGCAGGTGGGGAGCCGGGGTTCGAACCGGGATCCTTATGCCGGTCCTTGTGCTTTGCGCCACCTGCGCTTAACCCGCTGCACTACAGCCCGACTCCCCACTGGTTTATTTTTGCCTTTTGTTTTCTTTGCCATTGGACCTGAGTCTCTAAAAACATTTCCAAAACCAGTCTTAATGGAGTGCTCAGCCTGATTTTGCTCAATACAGTTCATGGTTTTCAGTCTAATACCCAAGCCTTTGCTCCATCTTAAATTGACTTTTGTATGCAGTGAGGTCCAACTTCAGTCCTCTACATGGAACTATCCAGATTTCTAAGGCAATTCTTTTTTTTTTAAATAATAGTTGATATTTTTATTGCTATATGCTATTGTTTTATTTTTATTTAATTTTTATTATCTTTACTTGTTTATTGGATAGAGACAGCCAAAACTTGAGAGGGGAGGGGGAAGATAGAGAGGGAGAGAGACAAAGAGACCCCTGCAGCCCTGCTTCACCACTTGTAAAGCTTTCCTCCTTCAGGTGGAGTCTGGGGGCTTGAACCTGGGTCCTTGCACACTGTAACACATGCACTCAACCATGTGTACCACAGCCTGACCCCTATGTTATTGATATATGTTGTAGTTAACTTAAAAAAGGGGTTGTGGTGGGGGCTGGTGGCTGCTGTGGTGCATAAAAGGATTCACAGTGGGGAGCTGAAAACTGGTGTAAACAATACAGGGTTTATTAGGGTGAAAAGGTAAAAGGCAAAATAAGCACTTATCATCAAGGGTTAAGAGTATACTAGGTCCATAAGGTCTGAGTATAGCTATCAAAAGTTTAGTCCCATAAGATAAACAATTATCAGCTCTGGTAAAGGTTGCTTATGGCTATAGAGGGATCCAAAAGTTTACCGGCTAGCAGAGTCACACGTGTTCAGTTCCCAGGAGAAGTAGCCATGGTAGAACCTAGCTCACCTCCCTCAAGATGCTTCCAACCAGGAGAAGCAGCAACAGCCTAAAAGGGCGAGTTTAGGCTGGCTGTATTTTTCTTTGTACACCAGCACAGCCTGGATCCGCCCACAATCCACCATACACCTGCTTTAGACCACTGCATACTCTGTCACCAAGGCTGATGTCAGCACTGTGTCGGGACTTCCATCCATAGTCGCTGGTATAATTTGTCACCACAGATATATATTACTTTTTAATGATTTACAAAATAACAAGGGTACAGTTCCATACCACACCCATCACAGAGTTCTGGGTCCCCATTCCCTCCATTGGAAACTGCAGTGGTTCTCCCAAGGTCACAGATATGGGTTGATTATTCTTTCTTTCTTTCTTTCTTTCTTTCTTTCTTTCTTTCTTTCTTTCTTTCTTTCTTCCTTCCTTCCTTCCTTCCTTCCTTCCTTCCTTCCTTCCTTCCTTCCTCCTTTCCTTCCTTCCTTCCTTTCTTTCTTTCTTTCTTTCTTTCTTTCTTTCTTTCTTTCTTTGTCTCCAGGGTTATTGCTGAGGCTTGGTGCCTGCACTACAAATCCACTGCCCCTGGAGGCTACTTTTTCCCTTTCATTGCCCTTGTTTATCTTTGTTGTTATTATTATTATTATTGTTATTGCTGTCATTGTTGCTGAATAGGACAGAGAGAAATCGAGAGAGGAAGGGAAGACAGAGAGGGGGAGAGAAAGATCTATACCTGCAGACCTGCTTCACCTCCTGTGAAGTGACCGGAGGGGCTCGGGACCTTTACTCCGGTCCTTGCTCTTTGCGCCACGTGCGCAACCTGCTGCGCGACCACCTGGCCCCCTGATTATTATTTCTATAACTTCGTCCATCTATATACATTTTTGCCCATTTTTTCTATTCCTGGCTTCTCTTCCTTTTAAAGTCTCACCTACACATATTACTACTTCTGAATGTCCTTCATTTTTCCTCTTCTTTCTCCATGCCCTGATGGAGTTGGAGTTCAGACCCATCTGGTCATTTTCCTCTTATCATTTCTCCCCCACTGGGAGTATGGACCAAAATTCTTTTTCAGGTGCAGAAGGTGGGAGCTCTGGATTCTGTAATTGCTTCTCTGCAGGACATGGTTATCTCTTTGTCTCTTTCCCTCTCTGTCCCTCCCTCCCCTCTCAACTTATATCTCTATCCAATAATAAATAAAAATTTAAAATAAATAAAATAAAATAAAAGGCTCTAAAGGTTTAATTTGAAAGAGAAGGGGTTTTCTCCCATTTGTTGTGGCCTATTTCAAAGGAAAGCCATAGTTTGGGAGGAAGAAATACTTATCCTCATCATCTTTGATGTGGCTTCCCGTCAGGAGTGACCCACTCGCTGCACATTTGTAATCCGAGACAATTGCCTATGTTCAGTTGTCTATGACAGCGTACACGGTAGACTGGAACTCTCAGCTGGAACCCATCTGAAGAATTCTCCGCTTACTACTGCTACAACCTCCTATATGCCAGCTTTTCACTTTGTGGTTCATTTTACTTTTTCAACTGATATACTAAACTCCAAAGGAAAAACGAACTGCACAATATTGTGTGGAACTAAACTTAAGCCCCAGATGAGAGACTTTGCTTGATCCGAAGTTAGAACTCTAAGAAGGTCTAGAGACCAGAGAAAAATTCAAGTAGTACAGTTTGCCATGCTGTTGCTGAAATCTGTGAACAGCTCCCTGCTTGGGCCTTCAAATCTATCATGACTATCACCATAGGCTTGACAGATGGCAGCCCACGGGACAAATCCAGCCCCTGCTTGTTTGTGAGTAGGGTCTTATTGGGCACAGGGTTCCTCAGGGCATTGCCTCTGCATGTGTTTACCTCACACAACAGAACTGTTGACTGCTTGTGATTATGTTAAAAACAATGTTTGGAAAAGCCTGAAATATTTCTTCTTTGTTCCTCTACAGAATAAAAAATAAAAATGCTGGCCATGAGTCTATAACTTTTAAATAAGTCAACAAGTAGCTCAGATTGAGAACCTTTGAGTTTGGGTGGTAACTCACCGAGTAGAGTGCATACATGGCCAGGAACAAGGACTTGGGTTTAAGACCCCAGTCCCTGCCTGCAGGGTGGAGATTTCAGGAGCAGTGATACAGTGGAACAGGTGTCTAGCCGTTCTCTCTCTCTCTCTTTCTCTCTCTCTCTGTCTTTTTTTCTCCCCCTCCATGGTTATCACTGGGATTCCATGCAGTGCCAGACTGCCCACTGCTCGTAGAGGCCATTTATTCCGTTTTTTAAAATAGGATAGGACAGAGAGAAATTGAGAGAGGAGGAGAAGACGGGGAGAGAAAGACAGACACCTGCAGACCTGTTTCACCACTTGTGAGATGACCCCCCTGCAGGTGGGGAGCTGGGGTCTAGAACCAGGATCCTTGCACGATCCTTGCCCTTTGGACTATGTGTGCTTAATCTGGTGTGCCACTGCCCTGCCCCTCTTTTCACCTTCTATCAAAAAAAAAAATTAAATGATGGCTGGGAAGTTGGAGGTGTGCTGGCACTGAGCCCCAGCAATAGCCGTGGTGACAAATGCATCCATAGGTAAAAGTCTTCGTTTGCGTAGGCATCAGCCTGGACAATGTAGTAAACACAAGCTAGCTTGAAAAGGCTGTGAGTGGCCTGGTTTCTAGTCTCAAGCAATTTAAAATCTCACAGAGGAGACAAAGATAGGACCTTGGCAAAAAAATAAATTAAAAAACTGGTGGACAGTGGAAGATAGCACTAATCAAGGGTTAAACTGTATATGAAAATGGTGAGCCTTCTCGTAGTTGGAGAAGACAACATTTAAAATAATACATTCCAGGGCACAAGAAGAGACTGGATACTCCCCCGAAAGCCACTGTAATTGGATTTGACACAGGTCAAATTTCCACTCTAGTGTCATTTAAGTCACTGATATTCTTCATCTAATGCTTCAGGCAAAGTATCTTACTGACCAGAAATGTTTCTGAATAACTTTGGCTGGCTGACTGCGACTCCTGAAACTGCATCACCTACAGAGAATATAATCCACTGCATGATGTCTTCCTTTTCCTTCTTCCTTCCTTCCTTCCTTCCTTCCTTCCTTCCTTCCTTCCTTCCTTCCTTTCTTTCTTTCTTTCCTTTTTAATCTTTTTTATTATCTTTACTTATTTACTTGGATAGAGACAGAAGTTGAGAGAGAAAGGGGAGACAGAGAGGGAGAGAGACAGAGAGACACCTGCAGCCCTGCTTCACCACTGGTGAAGTCTTCCCCCTATAGGTGGGGACCAGGGGCTTGAACCTGGCTCCTTGCGCACTCAACCAGGTGCACCACTGCCTGCCAGCACTCCTTTTCTAGAGACAATACAGAATAATCAGTAAGAGCCTAAATGTTAGAGTCAGAAACCCAGGTCATAGGGTCATTATCAAGATCCACCCCACCACCACCACCAGCTACAGATACTGAGTTCTGCACCAGGCTGTCTGTCTATAAATAGAAACAATTGTAGTACCTAGTTCTTGGAGTTGTAAGATCTAAATAACATTGCCCCTGCCTAGTACAAAGACAGCAGTAATGAATATGTGATCATTGACCATTGCTGCTGTTGCTGCTGCTGCTGCTGCTGCTGCTGCTGCTGCTGCTGCTGCTGCTGCTGCTGATAATGCTTCTCCTTCACTTGATTTTATTTGATAGATCAGGGAGAAATTAAGAAGGAGGGGAAGAGAGAGAGACACACATGCAACAATGGTTCACTGCTTGTAAAGCTTTCCTCCTGCAGGTGGGGACCAGAGGCTTGAACCCAGGTCCTTGCGTACTGTAACGTGTGCTCAACCAGGTGCGCCACCACCCGGCCCGTACACAACTCTGTCATCACTGAAGTGGGTGAAGGCCCAGGGAGGCTGCCTCCAGAGCCATCACCATCTGCAGGGGGAAGCTTCACAAGTGGTGATGCAGGGCTGCAGGTGTCTTTCTGACGTTCTTCCTTTCTTTTGCCCTCTTCCCTCTCAATACTTAGCTGTCTCTATCAAATAAATAAAGATAATTTTAAAAAAATGTTTTAAAAAGAATCATGAAGAAGCTAGGTAACAAAGGACATCGGAGATCAGCTTTATCTCTGTGAGTGTGCTGAGCTTCTTGTAAATCCCAAGGGCTTCTGATGCCATGACACAGGAGGTCTTAACACTTAGGTCTTAATGGCTGAAGAGACTCTGCTTCCTGTGCATGGTATAAAGCCTGGTGAGAACTTTGCTTTCTGTTTGCCTTGTGGCTATTTGGAGATTAAAGGGCAGCCAGTGTACTTTGTGCACTTCCTGTGGATAGTAGTGGCCTTTGCCAGGGCTGTGACCTTCACTGCTCAGACAGTTTTAAGAGCTGCAGTCACTAAAGACCTTGTTTGGTTTTATTGGCCATTTTCAAGAATTTTGTGGTCCTTAGAGGAAAACAAGGAGATGTCAGGGCGGCAAACATCTTCATCCCAAATAAGCCATGTTTAGTCTAAGCTGGGAGCATGGTTCAGGATGAATGGAGCGGCACTGTCTTCCCCATGAAGCTAAGTCTCCTGTGTTCATCCGTCCAGATAGCCTCTATACTCAACCTTCTCCCTCACTGAATATGTATTCAGATCTTAAAATGGCACAGGCAGGTGGAGGTAGATAGCATAATGGTTATGCAAACAGACCCACATGCCTGAGGCTTCTAAGTCCCAGGTTCAATCCCCCATATCACCATAAGCCAGAGCTGATCAGCGCTCTGGTTTAAAAAAAAAACTTAATAAAAAAATGGAACAGGCACTGGCTAGCAGTTGGGAATCTCACAGTGAACAAGGGAGACATGTCAAGCCCTCCTAGAGTCTAGACTACCTGCAAAAGGGGACACACAGCTAGACAATTACATGAGAGCTGGGAGCATGAGACACCATGCTCAAGGAATTGGGTTCAAGCCATAGTCCCCACCTGCTATTAAGCTAGTGAGCAGAAGTACATCTTTTTCTCTCCCTCTCCTCTTTCAATTTCTCCCTGTCCTATCATATAAAAGGAAGGGAAAAATGGCCCCCCAGAAGTGGTAGATTCATTGTGGCTGCACTGAGCCCTAGCAATAACACTGGTTACTGCTATAAAATAAAATGAATGAATAAAAGCAAGACAATGGTTTGATACCATGTGAAAAGTATAGGATGTAAGAAAGAGGGAAAGAGGTTTCCATATTTCCACTTCTTTAAAGTGGAATAAAGAGTAAAGATTTTATTCTTATGTGTTGAAGTTTTCTGATCTCAACTTCCTGATACTTATTATTAGAAATCTTTTAAAAATATTTTATTAGCAATTTAGTAGTAATGAACAAGGCTGTAAGATAACAGGGGTACAATTTCACACAGTTCCACCACCAGAGTTCCCTGTCCCATCCCCTACATTGGAAGCTTCCCTATTCTTTGTCCCTCTGGGAGTATGGACCCAAATTCTTCTTCTTTTTTTTTTTTTCTTAAAGATTTTATTTATTTATTTATTAGAAAGATAGGAGAGAGGGAGAAAGAGAGAGAACCAGACACCACTGGTACATGTACTGCCGGGGATTGAACTCAGGTCCTCATGTTTGAGAGCAGCCACTACACCACCTTCCGGACCACATGGACCAAAATTCTTTATGGGGAGCAGAAGGTGGGAGTTCTGGCTTCTGTAACTACTTCTCCACTGGACATGGGCATTGGCAGGTGGATCCATACCCCTAGCCTGTTTCACTGTTTCCCTAATGGGGCAGGGGTCTGGGGAGGTGAGGTTCCAGGACACACTGGAAAGGTCGTCTGCCCAGGAAGTCAGGATGGTGTCATGGTAGCATCTGCAGTTTAGTGCCTGAAAGGTGGTAAGATATAAAGCAGAACAAATTGTTTAATAAACAGGAACCCAAAGGTAGGAATACAGCAGATAGAACTAGGGGTTTTTGTGTGGGAAGAAGTTAGGAAGTCTATCTTATGTATGTTCCAAGGGGCTCATGATTTTAGTCGTTTTTGCCTGAGCCTGATAGCTAACATGCAGATGGACTAAAAGTATTGTCTGGGAAGATGGTGTGAGACTTTAGAAAAGAGATAGAAAGCTGTATTAAGGCAGAGAGTAGCTTCCAAACATGAGGAAAGTATATAAATACTATTAACTATTAACCCCATTGATCTGACCCAGGACCCATGTCTATTCAGGAGCCTGTGTGACCTCTGAGTCCCTGTCCATCTGAGCTCGCAGTCCATGATCACAGCTGGGAACATTCTAGGCTGAAATCTTACTGAATTGCAGTTTTGCTTTATGCTCACAAAATGTATATTTTGCTTGTTGCTTGTCTGCAAGGTCCATTCCTTTGGCTAATAATATTATGAGGCTTGTAGTACATGTTCTGTCCCATTAACACAGGAACTCTGCTCTAAGACAAAGTCTGGATATTTCAGAGCTCTCTGCCCATAGGCAGTAGAGAGTTGTATTGCCACAGCAATCACCCTCTGATGTCTGGTTGCTGCCCTGAGGGTCTGGAGATTGTGCATGGGATAACTGGAATAAATTCAGTATCTTATGGCATTAAAAGGATGTTCCTGACATAATGACAGCTTTAAGCACAGTCACCCTGATGTATCCCTCCTTAGAAATGTATTCTGATCTTTGTCTATGTGATGTATACCCACCTTAAATAAATACTCTTGGAAGCTTGGAATGGAAGGGCTCACACTTGACACTGTCCTAGCTGGGATATCACATGTGTGTGTTTCTACCTGACTTTTTCTGATCACAGTATGACCACTGGCTGTGGCTATTCTCTCTCCACCCTGGAATGCATCTAATCTCAGAGCCCTGGCAATTGGCTAAAGTTCTTCATCCACATAATTTCCATAGACAAGTATAAAAAAAAAATGTAGGTATTATACATACTGTCTTTGTGAAAAGACCAGGGGGCACTGGCCTGGTTGGAGATTGGGCCTTGGTAATTTTTTAAATTTTTTTTTTTATTTTTACCTCCAGGTTATTGTTGGGGCTCATGGTGAATCCTCTGTTCCTCGAGGCTAATTTTTCCCTTTGTTGCCCTTATTGTTTATTGTTGTTGTTGTTATTGTTGCCATTGTTGATGGATAGGACAGAGAGATGGAGAGAGGAGGGGAAGACAAAGAGGGGGAGAGAAAGACAGACTCCTGCAGACTTGCTTCACCGCTTGTGAAGTGACCACACTGCAGGTGGAGAGCTGGGGGCTCCAACTCGGATCCCTCGCGCCATGTGCACTTAACCTGCTGTGCCATCACCTGGCTTCCAGCCTTGGCCATTCTTACACCAGATACTTTTTTGGGAAGTTTGAGTTTGAGGACATTGAAAGAACTAAAAATTCATCTGAGCAGTGTCTTAGGCATCACCGCAAAGGTGCTCTGATTGTCTTTGGGGTTGGCACACAGCAGGCCAAGTCAGACCCTTTTAAGAGCAATTCTTTTTTATTTTTTCATTATCTTTATTTATTGGAAAGGAACAGCCAGATATCAAGAGGGTAGAAGGAGATAGAGAGGGAGAGAAAGAGAGACAGAGATAAACCTGCAGCCCAGCTTCACTGCTTGCAGACCTTTCCCTCAGCAGGTGGGAGACCAGGGGCTCAAACCTGGGTCTTCGTGTATGGTAACAAGTGTGCTCAACCAGGTGCACCACTGCCCGGCCCCATGATTTCACTGGGCAGACGACCTCACCAATGTGTCCTGGAACCTCACCTCCCCAGAGCCCTGCCCCACTAGGGAAAGATAGAAACAGGCTGGGGGTGTGGATCCATCTGCCAACACCCATGTCCAGCGGAGAAGCAATTACAGAAGCCAGAACTCCCACCTTCTGCACCCCATAAAGAATTTTGGTCCATACTCCTAGAGGGATAAAGCATAGGGAAGCTTCCAATGGAGGTGATGGAATATGGCACTCTGGTGGTGGGAACTGTATGGAGTTGTACACAACTTATCCCAAAATCGTGTCAATCAGTATTGTCACTAATAATAATGATAATAAAAAGAAGTTGAAAAATACGAAAACACTAAGCAGAGCTTGGACTGGATTTGGTGTATTGCACCAAAGTAAAAGACTGGGGTAGCAGGGAGGGATCAGGTCCTGGAACATAATGGCAGAGGAGGACCTAGTAGGGGTTGAATTGTTATGTGGAAAACTGGGAAATGTTACACATGTACCAACTACTTTATTTTATTATTGACTGTAAACCATTAATCTCCCATAAAGAAAAAATAAGAATAATGGATATTCCCAGAGTTTACCCTTTGCCTGAATCTGAAGCTGGGAATAGATGCAGGGATAAGTCCTTATACCTTAAGCTCAAGTTAGGAATTGGGGTGATAACATAATGGTTATACTCAAGTCTCTGAGGTTCCAGGTTCAAACCCCACCACCACTGCAAGGCAGAGCTAAGCACTGCTCTGGCCTCTCACACTATATGGTTCTCATTAAAATACATGAAAATTTTAAATCTTGAATTATCATAAGAATAAGTAGGTTCAGCTGCCTCTTAACATGAGAGAAGCTGAAAGCAGAGAAATGGTTTTTATGATGCCATGTCAGCTCAGGGTAGAGAGTGGCTGGAGCAGGTCTCAGCCCATACATACCATGTAAGGACTGTCTAACCAGGCAGGGAAATATCAATCACCAGAGTTTGTAGTCTTTTAGCCTCTCCTCCTCCCCACCCTCCCATCATCCATGATTGGTCAATTTATACTTCACAGGGCTTTGTGATTGGCAGAGGTGTTGACGCGGAAGGTTCTGGGAAATGTAGTCCAGTACCTGTCATCTCCTCGGCTTATTTCTGACCTACTCTAACAACTCACGGAAAGTCTGAACTTCACCCACTCAAGTAGGAAGGCCTGGAAGCTTCTTCACAGACTGGGTGCCGGTAGCCAACCCCCTCCCGTCTCCCATCCTCCCGTATCTCCAAACTCAGTGACCAGTCACCTAACTCAAGTTGGACGTGCTAAGATCGACCCAGTCTGGAAAAGAGAAATTTCCCATGAGTGGTCATCCCACTTCCGGTTATCTTGTCCACCTCCAAAACTCTCTCCCTTTACATTGTCTGAACTGGAAGACACTTTGAAGAGGGTTAAACCAGGAACAGCTGCTGGCTATGATAACATCACCCCAAAACTCATTCTTAACCTGGGTCCCGTGGCAAAGATGTGGCTCGCTTCATTCCTGTCCCACATCTTGGAATCTGAGTCTATGCCCAAAGTTTGGCGTCGTGCGAAGATTATAGCGGTTTTGAAACCAAAGAAAGACCTAACACTGGCCGCCAGCTATAGACCAATTTCTCTCCTCTCTGTGTGTTACAAACTCCTTGAGAGGCTGCTTCTGTCCTGTATTTCTCATCTTACAGAGAAATTCCTATCACCCGCCCAAGCTGGTTTCTGCCCAGGAAGATCTACCTGCGAACAAGCCCTGGCCCTCTCAACTTACATTGAAAATGGATTCCAGAAGAATTTAAAGACGGGTGCTGTCTTTGTTGATCTCACAGCAGCCTATGACACTGTCTGGCACCGTGGTCTCCTAGTCAAGATCTCAAGATGCCTGCCTCCATGGGTGGCCAACACTATATCGTTTCTTCTCCAAAACAGAAGATTCCAGGTGCATCTGGGTGACAAGTCTAGCAGATGGAGACTTGTCTCAAGTGGCCTCCCCCGGGGCTCTGTTCTGGCTACTACGCTATTTAATATTTACATCAATGACCTCCCAGAAACTTCTTCAAGGAAGTTCATCTACGCCGATGACATCTGCTGTGCAACTCAGGCATCCAAGTTCGACATCCTCGAGGAAACACTCACGAAAGACATGTCTCTGATATCTGATTACTGTAAAAAATGGCGACTAATCCCTAGCACTGCAAAAACGGTATCATCTGTTTTCCATCTACACCATGCTTCGGCCTTGCGTGAGCTTAATGTGCAGCTTGGCGATACGAGAATCCGGCATGAAGCCCAGCCAGTCTATCTTGGCGTTACTCTCGATCGCACTCTGTCATTTCATGAACATCTCATAAAAACTGCAGCAAAGGTGGGCACGAGGAATAACATCATTGCAAGACTGGCCAGCTCCTCATGGGGCGCGAGCGCTTCCACACTACGATCATCATCTCTGGCATTATGTTATTCCACTGCAGAATACTGTGCCCCAGTATGGTTCTGTAGCCCCCATGTCCACTTGGTTGATTCCAAATTATACTCCTCCATGAGGATAATTTCTGGAACCATCCGTTCCACCCCGGTTCCATGGCTGCCAGTTCTTAGCAACATCGCCCCGCCAGATATTCGTCGGGATGCGGCATCATCTAAGTTCATTTCCCACGTCTACGCTCGACCAAACCTGCCAATATACGCGGATATCTTCACCTACCCTGTCCAACGCTTGACGTCTCGTCACCCAATCTGGTTCCCTACGCCTACACTGAACTTCTCTGTTCCAGTCTCTTGGAAACAGAGTTGGCAGTCAGCTGAGGTAAAGAACAAACACCTCATCACAGACCCCTGCAAGCGTCAACCCGGCTTTGACCTAGCACGTTAGGATTGGGCCCTCCTCAATCGCTATAGAACAGGCCATGGCCGGTGCGCCGCTATGTTCCATCGCTGGGGAGCCAGAGACGACCCGAACTGCCCCTGTGGCTACAGACAGACTATGACCCACATAGTCAATGACTGCCACCTCTCCAGATTCAAAGGAGGTCTCGAAACTTTACATCAGGCTCAACCTGACACTGTTGACTGGCTACGGAAGAAGGGCAAACGCTAGAAGAAGAAAGGAGGACCTCAGTAAGATTTACGTGAACAGGGGCTGTGATACTAGGCTTGGGAAGAAACCCTGGATCAAAAGAGAAGAGAAGGAATCCTAGCCTTACTTCTGTCCGTCTTTGGTTTTATGATTTAGTTGTTGTCTTGGTAAACATCTGAAGAATGTGGTTGCTATGTGATAGCTTGGTCTGGATCTGCTCGAAAAACTCTCACGAAATTATAGATTTCAAGATGAAACAGATGAATTGTAACCCTTAAAAAAATACAAGGAGACAGTTAGATTCTGTAACGACTCAGTTGATTTCAGCAAAGTAGATAGTAAAGCTCCCAAATAGATCTTTCAGGAGGCGGACTACTGAAATTCAATTACTGGATAATCGCCAAATATTAAATTACCATTGTGATGTGAAGTTGTTTTATTCCCCCCCCCCTTGTCTAATACTGTAGTAGTCGAAACATTTTTACTACTGTTGGTTCTATGGAACTAAAAATGACTCGTGTTGAGATGATTGAATTCATTTGCCTCATGCCCCACCAAACTCCATTGTCAGCTGAGTTTGAATCATTCACAGTAATGGAAGAGAGAAGAACCCACAGAAGGTTCAGATATTGACTGAAAGACATAGCAAACACATGAGCAAATGTGCTGATCTTGACTTCTAAATTGGCCCATACAATATTCATTCCCTACTAAAGGGAAGTTTGGATCGTTTTTGTTTTTGTTTTGTTTTCCCCACAAATCTTTAAAATCCATTCTTAGCTTAGGAGTCATACAAAATTAAGCAAGTGGCCACAGTTTGCAGACTTCTAGGATGAGCAATTAAGCAAAGCAATACATCAAAAACTAGTGTGCAGCATTTGCTATTTGCTCTGCTGTAAATATACTCAAAGACTTGGCCTCAGGTAACCACAGAAACCCCAGTGAAAATATGGCTAGGAGGAGGTTTGCAAAATCTTGCGAATGTTTAGTACTTCCTTTTCTTTCTTTCTTTCTTTTTATTTCTTTCTTTCTTTCTTTCTTTCTTTCTTTCTTTCTTTCTTTCTTTCTTTCTTCCTTCATTCCTTCCTATCTTCCGTTCTTTTTTCTTTTCTTTTTCTTTCTTTCTTTCTTTTTTTTTTTTTTTTTTTTACAATTTTTATTGATTTAAGGATCGACAAGATAGTAAGATCACAGGGGTACAATTCCATACAGTTTCTACCACCAGAGTTCCAAGTACCAGCCCCTCCATTGGAAGCTTCCCCATTCTTTATCCCTCTGGAAAGGTGGACCCAAATTCTTTATGAGGTGCAGAAGGTGGGAGTTCTGGCTTCTGTACTTGCATCTCCACTGGACATGGGTGTTTGCAGGTGGATCCACACCCCTAGCCTGTTTCTGTCTTTCCCTAGTCAGGCAGGGCTCTGGGGAGGTGGGGTTCCAGGACACATTGGTGAGGTTGTCTGCCCAGGGAAGTCAGGATGGTGTCATGGTAGCATCTGCAACTTGGTGGCTGGAAAGCAATAAGATATAAAGCAGGAAAAATTGTTTAATAATCAGGAACTAAAGGTAAGAATATAGCAGATGAGATTTGGGGTCTCCATTTTTTAAAAAGCTAGTAGGTTTATTTTAGGTATATTCCAAAGGGCCCATGACTTTACTAATTTTTGCCTGAGCCTAATAGCTAACATACAGGTGGGCCAAAGGCACTGTCTGGGGAGATAGTGTCAGAGTTGGGAATAGGACTAGAAAACTGGATCAGTAGCTCCCAAATATGGGAAAAGTATATAAATACTATTAACTGTAAACCCATCAATCTGATCTAGGACCCATTTTCACCATAAGGCATAATGGTGATGTAAGAGGCACCAGAGGTTCCAGGCTTAATCCCCAACACCACTATAAGCCAGAGATGATAAAAATAGATAAGTAAGTACATATTGATAAATAAGTTAATAAATATTTTCATATTAAAGCTACAATTGATATAAATAACTGAGAACCAGGATGATGATGATGAAGAAAACAGGAAGTGACATTTTATTTTTTAAAGTATATGTCTTTTTTATTATTATGTTTATCAGAGCCCTGCTCAGCTCTGGTTATGGTGATGCAGGGGACTAAACCTGGGACTTTGGAGCCTCAGGCAGGAGAATCTATTTGCAGAATCATTATGCAATCTACCTTCCTCCCTTTTTTGTTTGCTTTTGTTGTTTATTTAATTTAAAATGTGCATGAATGGATGCTAATGTTGGCTATGCTTAACCATCCATCAGCTTATAAAATGTCTGAGATGTTAAGTTCGCTCTTACAAACTGGCCAACTTGGGAGAGGAAAGTTGGAATGCTGAGCCAGCAGAATGGCTCCTTGGGTAGCTCTCTGCTTCAACGTGTGTGCACCCTGGCCTCACCACACTGGAGGACTCTTTGGTGCTGTAGTCTCTCTCTTTCTCTCTCTCATCCATCCACCATCAATCCATCCATCCATCCATCCATCCATCCATCCATCCATCCATCCATACTTCTTTCTCCTCCTCATTCCTTCTTTGCTTTTCTATGTCTCTCTAAAAACTAAGTAAGAATGCCAAGCAGCAGTTGGGGTCAAAGAGGGGTGAAGGAAGATGGAACTGACAGCTGGGAATCAATGCTTGATCTTCTCATGATACAATCTGGTCGACTGCAGGCACTGCAGGAGAAAGGGGTGGTGCCAAGGAAGCAATTTGGTCCCTCTTGGCTGCTACTCTGTACACAGGACTCCAGTAACTGAGAGGAGGGGACCAGCTCAGTCTGCCCAAAGCTGCCAAGGGCAAAAGCCAAGACTTACCCCCATAGCAAGTATGATTTTTAACAAGAGAGTCTGGATTCAAATTTAGGTGTGAGCAAAACCTTCCCCAAATGATAGATCTTTTCCTGGGGCTGGGTGGTGGTGCAACTGGCTGAGCACACATGTTACAGTGCTCAAGGACCCAGGTTCAAGCCCCTGGTCCCCACCTGCAGGGGGAAAGATTCATGAGGTGCTATCTGTCTCTTTCCCTCTCTTATCCACTACTCTCTCAGTTTCTTTCTGTCTCCATCTAATAGAAAAAAAAAATAGAGCTTTTCCATGACCTTAACATTGGGTTTCCTTGCTAAGCTAGGATTCTCCCACGGGAATCGGGCAGTAGCGCAGTGGGTTAAGCGCAGGTGGAGCAAAGCACAAGGATGGGCATAAGGATTCTCCCAAATGTGAATTCACACCAGCTAAAGCAGTGGGCCCAACTCCTCTTTTTATCATTATTACGATATTAGGTAATTGAGCCCAGTGCCTCACACACAAGTTCTATCCCTGAACTAACTCTCTAGCCTGGTTTTCATTTAATTAACTTAATTAATTAATTAATTAATTGATTGATTGTGAGTGAGAGACAAGAGCACTATTATGTCCATAGCCCTCCAGTAGTCGTTGTTGCTATGGTTGTTATTTTTCTGCTAATTCTTGTGGTGCCAGGAATTCAGCCCAGGGCCTGCCATGCAAGTGGCATGTTTTCCACTGTGGGGCAACTTCCCAAGACCCCAAAGTCCTCATCTGGAAAAAATATGGCCCCAGGGGTCCAGGTGGTAGCACGCCCAGTTAAGCAGAGTTTTAAGCACAAGGACTCCTGAAAGGATTTAGGTTTGAACCCCTGGTTCCCCGCCTACAGCTGGAATGCTTCACAAGCCATGAAGCAGGTCTGCAGGTGTCTATCTTTGTCTCCCTCTCTGTCTTCCCCTCCTCTCTCAATTTCTCTCTGTCCTGTCCAATAAAAGGGCAAAATGGCCACCAGGAGCAGTGGATTTGTGGTGTCAGCACTGAGTTCCAGCGATAACCCTGGGGGATAAAAAAGGTGGGTTCCTGAGTCCCGTGCACACACATGCACTGTACTGAAGAAGAAATAGCAAACGGGATGTTTGCTGAGTGCTTGCTTTAAGCCTTGTGATTCTCTAGGAGTCCTGGGAAGGCACTGCAGGCACAGGTTGAGGGGGAAGGCAGGTGGGCAGGAGGATCAAGCAAAGGTGGTAACACTAGAGGGTGAGAAGTGGAAACTGGACAGTCGGTCTCTTACACCCTACTGCTTTGGTTATGCGGTTCACTACAGAAATTACTTTACTGGAATTGTACTTCTATTAACCTACAGTCTTGTTGATAATTATTAAATCAATTTGAAAAAGAAAAATCATTTCACTTGCTGGCGGGATGAGTCTGCTTTCAGTGCCTGTGAAATGTTACGTATTACTTAATGCAAAAATAATGTACTCACATGTATTTAATATTTACCACTTAATGCTATCTTTAAGATACCAAGGGTCCTGGTAGGTGGTGGTGCACCTGGTTAAGTGCATGCACAAGGAGCCAGGTTCAAGCCCCTGGTCCCCACTGCCGGGGGCAAGCTTCATGAGTAATAAGGCAGGGCTGCAGGTGTCTCTCTATCTCCCACTTTTGAATTTCTCTCTGTT
>NW_026647855.1:0-36583 GCF_950295315.1 Erinaceus europaeus
AAGTCTTTGTTTTCTACCTATAATTTAGATAAATCCTGAATTCTAATGTGAATTCTAATTCATTAGTGAGTCAGCAAAGTAACATTTCTAGTTTCTCTCTCATTCACCAAGTTGGAATTACTAAGAAGTAAAAATGCCTTTCCTTTCACCACCCCCAACATACATACACATTCCAGAGCACTACTCAGCTCTGGTTTATGGTGGTGCTGGGGAATTGAACATGGGAACTCAGAGACTCAGGCATGACAGTGTTTACATACACATTATGCTGTCTCCTCAGCCCTAAACTGCCTGTTTTCTCCATATATATATATATATATATTATTGGACAGAGACAGAAATTAAAAGAGGGGATGGGGAGACAGAGAGGGAAAAGGCAGAGAGACACCTGCAGCCCTGCTTCACCACTCATGAAGCTTTCCCCTGCAGGTGGGGACCAAAGGCTTGAATCTGGGTCCTTGTGCACTGTAATATGTGCACTTAACCAGGTGTGCCACCACCTGGCCCCAACTGCCCATTTTCTAAAGTTATACAAGCTAGAGTTTTGAAGAACTTACATAAATTTAACATAAATCCCTTACCACAGCTCATGTGTGGACAATCTTCATACCTGTTATTGTTATGGGCCATTCAAGTCGTCAGGATACTCAAACTGCAACTCAGGAAAATCTGTCAGATTGCCACTGCCTGCCTTCACTCCATTGGAGATGCTTCATGTCTAATATTATCTTCTCCACTGACTCCCTTAAATCAAGAACTGCGACTATAGTCTATATGCCAATCATTGTTTTGCTTTCATTTCCATAGAAATTCCCCATTAAATATCTGATTGCTTATATTACAGACCTAAGTCCTGCATCACTGCCTCTGGAAATTAGATACGATGCAGTAAGATAAAACTATCAACTCAACTTCTGAAATGTGAGACTTCCAGGGAAATTACAGAGAAGGAAACTAAAGGATTTTCTTCTCCCAAGAAGTGCTACTTTGACACGTGGATTATTTCAGCTGAGGTCAATAAAGGATTTACAAACTCATACGCAACCTTTTACCACTCCTTAGCTAACGAGGAAGAAAGAAAATGAGGAGTCTTTCCCATAATTGGGATTATAACAACCCTCACAGTCTTTATATCAGAATAACCAATCATTGAGCTTAACATGTAAGTTTCCCTCCTCTTTCCTTGATGCCCAAGTCACTATTAATTTCCTTTGCTCAGAAAAAAAAAAAAAAAAAAAAAACACACACACACACTAGTTGGCACTATTGTCTTCAGAATCCTCATTTCTAAATTTCTGTGTAGATTCCTTGGATTCCTTGTATATACATAATTATTTTCTTCTAATTTACTAATCTGTCTGATGTTGATTTTCTTATTCATCCAACCCAACCAGAAAGTGTAAAGGGACAGCCCTCCCCTCCCGCAGTGCCTACAGTGTAACACACTTAGATAAAGGTACTTTATTTAGAGAAAGTAGTCAAAGGAACCCCCTGGCATTGACCTTGAGGTGACAGGATCTGAGTTTGATTCCCACACCTGCTAATTCCCAGCTGAGAGATCTCACTGACGTCTATGCTCTGAGCTACATTCTTTTATGCTCTGAGCTACATTTTTTTATCTATAAAGTTTATGGTAATGTAAGAAGTCAATAAGAGTATGAATGTGCTCTATAGTCTCTGCTATGGAGTAGAGTGTACTCGCTGAGAGTTAGGTTCACATATTTAACACAGGAATCCTCACCTCACACATAGTAAGTACCAGATAAATGGCCATAAGAACAACTGGAGAGAGAGCATTGAACTTTTTTTTGTTGTTATTATTTTGAAATAATGATTGAGTTATGGGAAGTAGCAAAAAAAAAAAAAAAAAGGTCATGGGGGAGATACTATACAGTTCTCTAAATAGTTACTCTTCACCCAACTTCTACCATGGTGATGTCATATATATGAAGCACTGACAAGACTATAGGATAAGAGGGTTACAATTCCACACAATTCCCACCATCAAATCTCCATATCCCATCCCCTCCCCGATAGCTTTCCTATTCTTTATCCCACTGGGACTATCAATACAGGGTCATTATGGGGTGCAGAAGGTGGAAGGTCTGGTTTCTGTAATTGCTTCCCCACTGAACATGGGCATTGACAGGTTGATCCATACTCCCAGTCTGTCTCTATCTTTCCCTAGTGAGGCAGGGCTCTGGGGAAGCGGGGCTCCAGGACACACTGGTGGGGTCATCTGCCCAGGGAAGTCCAGTTGGCATCATAGTAGCATCTGGAACATGGTGACTGAAAAAAGAGTTAACATATAAAGCCAAACAAATTATTGACTAATCATGAACCTAAAGGCTGGAATATTGCAGATGAAATCATTGAACTTACATGCTGGAGGTTCCCAGTTTGAACACCAGTGATGCGTATACCAGAGTGGTGTTTGGTCTAGTCTTTCTCTCTCCTACTCTCTGCCTCTTGTGAGACTTTTTCATATGTAATAAATAAAATTAATCTTTTCAATAAATGGCTATGAGAGCCTGATAAGTGGCTTTACTGTTACTAAGGAGAGAGAATGACAAGTCTATGATGATCTTTCAAATGCAGATCGGTAGGCTGGTAAAACAGCTCATTTGAACAATGTGCTGTTTTGCCATGTTCTGGATCCAGATTTGAGACTTGGTCCCCACTGTGTTAAGGAAGCTTCAGTGATGTGATTCACCCATCCTATCTGTCTTTCTGTCTCTGTCTGAAAACATCAGCCCAGAGCAGTGAAGCCCTTTAGGGGTCATCTTTAGATGACAGAGAAAAGAAGGTTACAGACTGGCAAATGCCCAAAAAGAATTACTCAGAGAGTTAGTCAAGAAGTGACTTCAAACACCCTTCTGGCTCCATTTTACCCTGGTGTCTAGACATCTCCACTGGGTGCCTTCAGAACTTCTGGCTGGATTTTGGCTTTTTTTTTTTTCCTCCAAAGAGATCCTTCTTATTATTTACATAACATAGACTTGATTCTGGAACTCACCTCACCTACAGCACTATATTAAGGATTTGAATCTAACTGTTTCATTAGACTGCTCAGAACTGAGAAACTGGCTGTACAAAACAATTTAGCAAATCAGCTCTAAATTTTGGAACTTCTTGAAGAGTTCTAAGGAACTATTGCAGGGAAACAAACAAAAAAAAAACATGTCTGTAAAAAGGTTGATTTCATTTTATTTATTTATTTATTTATTTATTTATTTATAAAATGGAAACACTGAAAAAGACCATAGGATAAGAGGTGATTTCATTTTTTTTTTTTTAAGCAAAGAGGCAAAGAGAGAGCATGAAAGCTTCCTTTATGTGGTGGGTACCCGGCTGAAACTCAGTCCTCACACAAGGCAGAGTAGTTCACGACTACTATAAAATGATCTTAGAATTTAAATCTGCGGGAGTCAGGCAGTAGCGCAGAGGGTTAAGCACAGATGGCACAAAGCACAAGGACTGGCTTAAGGATCCTGGTTCGGGCCCCCAGCTCCCCACCTGCAGGGGAGTCACTTCACAGGCGATGAAGCAGGAGGTCTGCAGGTGTCTATCTTTCTCTCCCCCCTCTCTGTCTTCCCCTCCTCTCTCTATTTCTCTCTGTCCTGTACAACAACAATGACAGCAATAACAACAACAATAATAACAACAACAATGATAAATGACAAGGGCAACAAAAAGGGGGGAAATAGTGTCCATGAGTAGTGTAGCACTGACACTGAGCCCCAGCAATAACCCTGGAGGCAAAAAAAAAATTCCTGGGGATTGAGAAGCTAATGCCTTCCGTATGTCAGGCACAGACACTAAGTGGGAACACCAGGAGTAGCACCAAGAACAAAAATAAGTGTAGTTCCATGGATGGTAGAGTGGTACATTGGTATCTCTCCCTCTCTGTGATTCTGTCTGTATACAAAAGTATAAAATAAGGGGCAGGGCTAGATAGCATAACGGTTATGCAAAAAGACTCATGCCTCAGGCTCCAAAGACCCAGGTTCAATCCCCTACACCACCATGAACCAGAGCTGAGTAATGCTCTGGTTTTAAAAAAAAAAAAAAAAGTTTAGAGTAAAACAATTGAACAGGGGAGGTGGTTCAGCAATATGGTACATGAATTCTTCTATAAATCCTTCCTACTCCATCAGTCTGACATTCCATAAACCCCCTGAAGCTGTTTGCTGTTGAAACTTACAGGAAGGTCTAGGCCAGTGACCATTAAAGTAATGAATAATGTTTGGTGACTGAAGTCCATGCAGCCACCGTCCACATGAATAGATCCTGGTGAGAAGGCCTCCCTCAGCTTCCCTATTCAGCCTGGGAACAAGAGGCATACCATTGTTGGGAGGGGCCGTGGCTATTTACTCTGAGCTCAGAGAACAGTCAATAGCAGTGAGGTAGGTAGGAGCCAGGTGGGGGCACAGCACTGGAAGGGTTCCTGAAACTCAGTCCAGAGCATGCAAAGGACAGTGTGAGGAGAAGCAGTAGTGTTAGCTTGTGGGCCTGGCCACTGGACAACCAGTCTTTGGCAGTGCTGCCCACAGCTTTCTTCCGGGTCCCACCCAGTGCTTGGCCTCACCAGTCCTCAGCCCTCTCAGGCCCTGAGTAAAGCTCTTTAATAAGAATGCAAGTTAGTGTGAGTATGGATTGACCTGCCAATGCCCATCTTCAGCAGGGAAGCAATTACAGAAGCCAGACCTTCCACTTTCTGCACCCCATAATGATCCATAGTCCATACTCCCAAAGGGATAAAGAATAGAAAAGCTATCAAGGGAGGGGATGGAATACAGAGTTCTTTCTGGTGGTGGGAAATGTGCGGAATTGTACCCCTCTTATCCTATGGTCTTGTCAATATTTCTTGTCAATAAATAAAAAATTTTTTAAAAATGCAAGTTAGGGCTGGGGCGCCAGTATAACGGTTATCTAAATAGAATTTTATGCCTGAGACGACAACAAACGTCCTAAGTTCAGTCACCAGTACCACCACAAACCAGAGCTGAGCAGTGCTTTAGTGGGGGGGAAAGTTGTTTTTTTTTTTTAAGTAAATGAATGGCGATTAGTTTTGAGACTGGTGGTGGGGGAGGGGCAGGGTAGAACAATGGAGAAGAAAGTTTCATTGGTCAATGGCCTGTGCATGCCAAAGATGTCTAACTTACATGATGCAAGACTCTGTGCTAGAGTCTCATGTATCTTTTCTTCTATCTTCAGAATAGTGAGCTCAGTGGCTGGAAGGAAGATCAATAGGTAGAGAACATCAGCCTTGTGAATGAAATGCTCTGGCTCTCTCTCTCTCCCTCTCTCTCACTCTCTCCCTCTCTTGCTCTCTCTCTTTCTCTCTCTCCCTCATTAATCAATTCTCTCTCAATTAATTAGTTGATTAAGATATCTTTAAAATAGGCAATAAAAAATTTTAAAATTCAGACACTTTAGAACCAAATACATTCAGGTCCAAATCAGAGATTGACCATTAGGCTTTGTGACTTAGAATAGCACTTTATTTTTTGGACCTTTATCATCTTCCAGAAAAGGAGCATCAATCCAGCTATTTTAGAAGATCATTTCAAGGATTAAAAAGAAAAAAACATAAGTCAGTAGTTGCACATCTGACAAGAATAGTAATTGTTAGCCTACATGAAGTATTTTTAAAATTTGAAGGAGTTGCCAATATTTAAAAGAGGGTGTCACATAAAAATAAATTTCTGGCTTCTTTTAGGAAAAGTAGATGATCTGACCACACAGAACTGCAATCTGACAAAGTAGCTATCACCAAGAGCAATGACTCTCAAATTTGAGCTTGAATCGGAATCACCTACAGAGGTTTGTTTAGATAGATTAGATAGATAGATGGATAGATAGATATAGATAGATAGATAGATAGATAGATAGATAGATAGATGGATGGATATAGATAAATAGATAGATAGATAGATGGATAGACGGACAGATGGACAGACAGATGATGGAGGCAGAGAGTGACAGAGATGAATATTGGAAGTCAAGATGTAAGTGTTGGAAGTCAAGCTTAAAACTGGGCCAGGAGACTGGGAGTATGGACCGACCAGTCAACGCCCATGTTCAGCGGGGAAGCAATTACAGAAGCCAGACCCTCTACCTTCTGCAACCCTCAACAACCCTGGGTCCATGCTCCCAGAGGGCTAGAGAATGGGAAGGCTATCATGGGAGAGGGTGGGTTATGGGGATTGGGTGGTGGGAATTGTGTGGAGTTGTACCCCTCCTACCTTATGCCTTTGTTCACTAATCCTTTCTTAAATAAAAAAAATAAAAATAAAAAAATTAAAAGGAAAAAAAAAAAAAAAAAACTGGGCCAGGGGGAATTGGGCTGTAGCTCAGCAGGTTAAGCGCAGGTGGCGCAAAACACAAGGTCAGCATAAGGATCCCGGTTCAAGCCCCCGGCTCCCCACCTGCAGGAGAGTCGCTTCACAAGCGGTGAAGCAGGTCTGCAGGTGTCTATCTTTCTCTCCCTCTCCTCTCTCCATTTCTCTCTGTCCTAACAACAACAACATCAATAACAATAATAACTACAACAACAATGAAAAACAACAAGGACAACAAAAGAGAAAATAAATAAATAAAATATTTTTTTAAAAAAACTGGGCCAGGGGGAGTTGGGTGGTAGCACAGTGGGTTAAGCACACGTGGTGTGAAGCTCAAGGAACAGCGGTGGAATGATCCCGGTTCAAGCCCTGGCTCCCCACCTGCAGGGGAGCTGCCTCACAGGCGGTAAAGCAGGTCTGCAGGTGTCTATCTTTCTCTCCCCCCTCTGTCTTCCCCTCTTCTCTCCATTTCTCTCTGTCTTATCAAACAATGACATCAGTAACAATAGCAATAATAACTATAACAATAAAAAAACAAAGGCAACAAAAGGGAATAAATAAATATTTTTTAAAAACTGGGCCAAGTATATGACAAAGCAGCACACTATCCAAGTGAGCTACTTTTCCAACTCACTACAGAGTTTCCTAAAATACAGATTTTAATACATTATACCCTCAGGGTTTTTACTGAGAAGGTCTGACAGACTGCCATGTGATGCTGGCATTTGTAGTCCAAGAGACTACAACCATAAACTAGAGCTGAGTATAATATTTGTAAGGGGACCATTCCAGTCAGTTTCCAATAACCTTTGCCTTTCCTTATTGTACCACACACACACACACACGCCAATTATTCACGTTCACATATTTCCTGGACAGCATTGAAAACTGTGGCCTTTGTTGTAACAAAGCCAAGAATTCTGGGAGGGAAGCAGAAGGGAGTTGAGAGAGGGACGGGGACATGACACACAATGGTGGAGGATGGCTTAAGTTTGTGATCGGAGTGGTGTGCAAACATTTATCACAGGGAGATAAGAAATAATACCAGGGGCTAAGCAGTGGCACAAATGGAAGAGTGCGCATGTTATCATGGTAGGGACCAGGGTTCAAGCCACAAGTCCCCACCTGCAAGGGGGACCATGTAGCAGTGCTACATGTGTCTCTCTTTCTCCCTCTCATTTTCTGTCTCCATCCAAAATTAATTAATTTTTTTTAAATCTTTTTAAAAAAAAATCCCCAGACAATAATTAGGATTCACCTGCATATCATATTTCAGGCTCAGGCAAAAAAAAAAACTAATATAGCTACAAGCCCTTTGAAATATAATTAAAATATGCCTACTAGCTATCTACAAAATGAAGGACCCCCTAACACTTCACCTGCACTATTCCAGCCTTTAAGTCCATGATTGGTCAACAGTTTGTTTGGCTTTGTATATTAACTCTCTTTTCAACCAACAGGTTCCAGATGCTAGCAGGATGCGACCAGACTTCCCTGGACAGACAACCCCACCAATGTGCCTTGGAGCTCTGCTTCCCCAGAGCCCGTCCCCACTAGGGAAAGAGAGAGACAGGCTGGGAGTATGGATCAACCTGTCAACGCCCATGTTCAGCGGTGAAGCAATTACAGAAGCCAGACCTTCCACCTTCTGCATCCCACAACGATCTTGGGTCCATACTCCCAGATGTATAAAGATTTGGGAAGCTATCAGGGGAGGGGTTGGTATACAGAGGTCTGGTGGTGGCAATTGTGCGAAGCTGTACCCCTCTTATCCTATGGTTTAGTCAATGTTTCCTTTTTATAAATAAAAAATTTAAAAAAAAAAAGATTATGGGAGCCTGGTGGTGGCACAGTGGGTTAAGTGCACATGACACAAAGTGCAAGGAGAGGCGTAAGGATCCCAGTTTGAGCCCCCAGCTCCCCAACTGCAGGGGGGGTGTCCTCACAAGCGGTGAAGCAGGTCTGCAGGTATCTATCTTTCTCTCCCCCTCTCTGTCTTCCTCTCCTCTCTCAATTTCTCTCGGTCCTATTCAACAACAATAATAACAAAAATGACGATAAACAACAAGAGCAACAAAAGGGGAGAAAAGTAAAAGTTAAAAAAAAAAGAGATCGTACCCATGTGACAACCATCTTATAAATTATCATTTCCTAGCAGAGAACCTAATGGGAGTTGTATTGTTATGTGGAAAACAGTGAAATGTTATGCATGTACAAATTATTGTATTTACTGTCCACTGTAAAACATTAATCCCCCAATAAAGAAACTTAAATAAATAATTATTTTCTTAATAAATGATTGAAAACAAAATTGTAGTCTCTGTGTCTGGTATGTATGAAGGTTAGATGAAAGGTACCTTGTATTACATAACTATCTTATTAAATATTATTTGTTATCCACATTTTAGAGAAACTGAAATTCCACTAAATATGAATTGCTGAAGAAAACACTACCAGTAAATCAGAATGGAGAGACTTATCAAAATCAGTTATTTCACACACACACATACACACACACACACAGACACACACACACACACACCCTTTTTGAGGTTAACATAAAAGATAAATCAAAAATTTTGAGCATGACTTCATGAGTTTAAACTAATATTTATCAAGGAAGAAAAGAAATTTAAAAAGAAAGGGAAGAAGGAAAAGTCTGTTATGGGAAATGATACTAGTCAGCTGTAGACGTGCCTACTCTAAGATGACTGTAAACAGATTGATACTGAAGATGTGAGACATTCCCCCAGAACAAAGAAGGTGTCTTTTGTCATACAATAGGGCCTTGTCCTCTTGGACTGTTGGACTTTCTGAAATGTCTTTCTTTCCACAGAAACCTCTCTTTCTGCGTGCACTGACTATTTTGCTATTTTGTCACCTAGTGTTTGTTGTGTCCTTTTTCTGATTTTGCTTTGGAACATGACTCATCCTCTGCTAGGACTGTTGAGTCAAGGAGGCCTACCAGTCCAAGTGCCTGCTAAGAGTCAAAGAATGTCCAACCAGATTCCATAGAATGTTGAACAATGAATAGCAAAAGACCTGCAAATGTGTGGAGTTCAAACTGGGTTCTTTTAGCCTTCCCTTCAATTTTGTGAGCTAAACTAAATCAGTTCTCTGATTTACAAGCAGAAGAATCCAACCAGTGCTAACTTACTAGGAAGGGAGAATACTCACCACATGTCTTCCTGGTTCACAACAGTCAGTTAGTGCCCATTTTCTAGGAACCAGCTAAATGGTGGATTGAAAATATTAGAAAATGGCCAGGCGGTGGTGCACCTGGTTGACTGCACACATTCAGTGTGCAAGATCCAGGTTCAAGTCCCTGGCCCCCACCTGCAGGTGTCTCTCTGTCTCTCTCCCTATCACCGCCTTCCCTCTCCATTTATGGCTATGTCTCTCTAATAAATAAATAAAAATAATACAAAAAATTTTAAGAAAAGAAAAGAAGTGCTTCTCTATTTCAAGTGCCTTGAGGCTCCTCTTGTGAATACAGGGCCCTTGAGGGCAGTTTCCAGATCTCTCCAGTCTACAGCACCCCTCTCCTTCCAGTTGTTTATTTCGGATTTTTTTTTTTTTTGTCTTTTGCTAATGTGCAATAACATCTGCTAGCCATGCCCACTTGGCCCCGCCTTCCCCTTTGTTTATTTGCTCTGACAATTAACAGTCATAATGGATCAGTATTGCCAACAACAGAGTATTTCTTTTTTTTTATTATTGTCTTTATTTATTTATTGGAGACAAATAGAAATTGAGAGGAGGGGGGTCGGGCGTGGCGCAGTGGGTTAAGCGCATGTGGCGCAAAGCACAAGGACCGGCGTAAGGAACCCGGTTTGATCCCCGGGCTCCCCACCTGCAGGGGAGTCGCTTCACAGGCGGTGAAGCAGGTCTGCAGGTGTCTATCTTTCTCTCCCCCTCTCTATCTTCCCCTTCTCTCTCCATTTCTCTCTGTCCTATCCAACAACGAACAACATCAACAGTGATAATAACAATAACCACAACGAGGCTACAACAGCAAGGGCAACAAAAGGGGAAAAAAATGGCCTGCAGGAGCAGTGGATTCATGGTGCAGGCACCGAGCCCAGCAACAACCCTGGAGGAAAAAAAAAAAAAGATAGCTACGCCCACTTTCACCCTCTGCTTTGGTTGATGTGAATTATAAGACTATACCCTGTAGTCTTATAATCTTATAAACTACTATTAAACTACTAATTAAAAAACTGTTTTAAATACTCCAGCTGCCACATTACATTTTGTGAGATTTGTTGGTGGGTTGACTGTCTCTTCCTTCTAGAACCCTAACTCCACATCAGCAGGAATACTTTCCAGACCCCTAGGGCCTAACAATCCCTGGCATCTCCCTGAAGTAAACATCCAACAAATAATTATTAAGTGAATGATTGAAATAACTCATTCTAACAATAATTATCATTTTTTAATATTTATTTATTCCCTTTTGTTGCCCTTGTTGTTTTATTGTTGTAGTTATTATTGTTATTGTTATCGTCATTGCTGGATAGGACAGAGAGAAATAGAGAGAGGAGGGGAAGACAGAGAGGAAGAGAGGAAGACCTACAGACCTACCTACAGACCTGCTTCACCGCTCAAACCGGAATCCTCACGCTGGTCCTTTCGCTTTGCGCCACTTGTGCTTAACCTGCTGCGCTACCGCCCGACTCCCTATTCCAATAATAATTATCATTTTTACCAAATATCTCCTCTAACTCACCACTTTTCAAAGGCTCACTCTTCAAATCTTCAGAACAGCTAGTTCTTCCTGGTGATGACTATTGTCTGCTTTGTCAAGGCCAAGGAGCTAAACTCAAAGAAGTCACATTCTTTGCCCAGGTCACAGGGCTAGAAAGTGACAGAGCTGGAATGTGAGCCTAGCTTGGTGGATCCCTGATTTTTTCCAAAACATCCTGCTAATTCTCATCCCAAACTAGGTCACCTTAATAGAGCACTAATTTCTCCTTGTTGCTCCCCTAGCTGTAAGTCTTACTTGCTAACCCAACTTGCTGACTTATCCCAACTTTTATTTCCAGCATGACTCTCTGCACAGTACAAACCTTTCCTATAACCCAATGCCCCATCAAATACCCCTTGATCAAGTTCACCTCACATCTTTCTTTTCCAATAGTCCCTGGTGGTTAATTCATACAGGATTACAGTCAGGTGTCCCAGAATATATAATAAAAGGATGTTTTAGGAGAGAGGTATAGATTGACCTGCCAATGCTCAGGTACAGCGGAGAAGCAATTATAGAAGTCAGAACTTCCACCTTCTTTTTGTTGATTAATGATTTAATAATGATAAATAAGACTGTGGGATAAGGGAGGGTACAATTCCATACAATTCCCACCACCAGAGTTCCATACCCCATCCCCTCTATTGGAAGGTTCAGTATTCTTTATCACTCTGGGAGTATGAACCAAAGATCTTCATGGGATGCAGAAGGTGTCAGTCCATACCCCCAGCCTGTTTCTATCTTTCCCTAGTGGGGTAGGGCTCTGGGGAGGTGTGGTTCCAGGACACATTGGTGAGGTTGTCTGCCCAGGGAAGTCAGGTTGGCATCATGGTAGCATGTGCAACTTGGTGGCTGAAAAGCATTGAGATATAAAAAAAACAAACTGATTAATAATCAGAAACCTAGAGGTAAAAATAGAGCAGATGAAACTAAGGGTCTTCATGTGGGAAGAAGCTACAAGTCTATTTTAGGTATATTCCAAGAGGCCCAGACATTAGTAATTTTTGCCTGAGCCCAATAGCTAATATGCAGGAGAGCTGAAAGTATTATCTGGGAAGACGGTGTCAAAGTTAAGAATAGGACTAGAAAAAAAAAAAAAAAAAGAATAGGGCTAGAGGGAGTCCAGTGGTAGCGCAGTGGGTTAAGTGCACGTGGTGCAAAGTTCAAGGACCGGAGTAAGGATCCTGGTTCAAGCCCCGGGCTCCCCACCTGCAGGGGAGTCGCTTCACAAGTAGTGAAGCAGGTCTGCAGGTGTCTTTCTCTCCCTCTCTGTCTTCCCCTCCTCTCTCCATCTCTATCTGTCCTATCCAACAATGACAACAACAATAATAACTACAACAATAAAAAAAAAAAAGCAAGGGCAACAAAAGAAAATAAATAAATAAATATTTTTTTTAAAGAATAGGACTAGAAAGCTGGATCAGAGCAGAGAGTAGCTCCCAAGTATGGGAAAAGTATATAAATACCATTAACTGTAAACCCCATCAATCTTACCTAGGGCCCATGTCTTTTCATATTTAGCAAAGGAGCCTGTGTAAACTCTGCATCCCTGTCAGTCTGAATTCACATTCCATGAACATAGCTAGGAACATTCTAGGCTGCACTCATTTCAGGGCCAGTCTTTTCCAACTGGAAGAGTATGTTGACTCAATCTCCCTTCAGAAAGGGGGGCAGTTTCTACCACTGTTACTCTACATTAAGGGCAAGGTCCTGTAGAGGTCCACAAGAGGGTTTATGATGTTCCTGATGGAGATGACCAGTGCCAGTGATGTTGGAGAGAGGGATCTGTTAGAGGTCCAGAATTCATCATGTCTATGTGAAAATCCAAGGATTCCCTGACTAGAGCCCCAGATGATGGGGTGGCCTGGTAGTGACCAAAAGAGCCATCATTAAGGTATGCTGGTCTTTTGCCCTTATCCAGCTTCTGTAGTCCTTACTTTATCTGACAGGGTTAGACTTAAAGTGATTGAGGGAAGTGAAATAGAAAGTAGGTGATGGGGGTATCTAGATCTAAGTAGAAACTATTTGATTAAGTACTGTATGGTGTCTTTTTTAGGTCTTTCTACTTGTTTGCTGCACATATTGAGTCACTGCAGACTATTGCACACTTTTACTTTAACATATATATATATATATATATTTCCCCTAACTTATGGATACATGTGTGCATATACCCTATCTCATGGGCCCTGGTCTATATCTAGGTTCTGTAACTTTGTTAAGAGGTGTGTCACCTGGGAACTGGGTGGTAGTGCAGTGGCTTAAGCACACATGGCGCAAACTGCAAGGACCAGTGTGAGGATACCTGTTCGAGCCCCTGGCTCCCCATCTGAAGGGGAGTCACTTTACAAGCGGTGAAGCAGGTCTGCAGGTGTCTGTCTTTCTCTCTCCCTCTCTGTCTGCCCCTCCTCTCTCCATTTCTCTCTGTCCTATCCAATAATGACAACATCAGTAACAACAACAATAATAACTACAATAACAATAAAAACAAGGGCAACAAAAGAAAATAAGTAAATATTAAAAAAAGAAGTGTGTCACCTACAATAGGATTAAGGAGTCCTATGAGCCAGGAAAGGTCTCACCAGCGTATTGAAGCTGGAGGCTTGACATCTCAGGCCTAGCATCTCTGGATGCTGTCTGAAGTGAAATATGTCGAGGTGGTACTGGTGGCATTGATTTGGTAGAGATAAGCTGATGAAATATCAAATGGCATGGATCAAAAAAAAAAAAACATGAAGGAGGGGAGTCTGGTGGTAGCGCAGCTGGTTAAGCACACATGGTGCAAATCACAAGGACCAGTGTAAGGGTCCTGGTTCCAGCCCCTGGCTCCCCACCTGAAGGGGTTTCACTTGACAGGCGGTGAAACAGATCCGCAGGTATCTATCTTTCTCTCCCCCTCTCTGTCTTCCCCTCCACTCTCCATTTCTCTCTGTCCTATCCAACACCGACAACAGCAATAACAACAACATTAATAACAATAACAACAATGATAAACAAGGGGAACTAAAGGGGAAAAATTTTTTAAAGCAAAAAAACATGAAGGAAAATGAGCAAAGTCCCAGAAAGTAATATGGGTTTTATAGAGAATAAGGATGAGAACTCTCACCTTAGGCACCCCATAAATAATTTTGGTCCAGGGGTTCCAGCGATGGTGCACCAGGTGAAGCGCTTATAGCACAAAGCGCAAGGACTTGTTCAAGGATCCCAGTTACAGCCCTCAGCTCCCCACCTGCAGGGGGGTCGCTTCACAAGCAGTGAAGCAGGTCTGCAGGTGTCTAACTCTCTCTCTCTTTCCCTATCTCCCCTTCCTTTCTCAATTTCTCTATGTCCTATCCAATAATAAAAAAGAAAAAATAGTGGGAAAATGGCTGCCAGGAGCAGTGCATTTGTAGTGTGAGCCCCAGTGGATAACCCTGGAAGCAAAAAAAAAAAGAAAAGAAAAAGAAAAAGAGGAAGGAAGGAAGGAAGGAAGGAAGACAATTTTGTTCCATACTCCCAGACACAGAACTCAGGACACAGAACTCTGGTGGTGGGAACTGTATAGAATTATAGCCCTATTTTCTTAAAATCTTGTAAATCAATATTAAGTCACTAATAAAAAAGAAAAAAAGAAAAAACAGTTTTGGTACAAATAGATATATAAGATGTTAAAAACACTTCAAGTTTATTTTATTACCTAACCCTGAAGGGTAATATGACAAAACAGGCTTCAACATTTAAACTAGGGACTTTCTTTAGTAAAAGACTCCCCCACAGTAGGAACTTCCCGCTCTCTGATGGGAGACCGGGTCATCCTACCCTGCCACTCTAGGAAGACTGGTCCTGAAATGAGTACAGCCTAGAATGTGCCCAGCTGTGACCATGGACTGTGAGCTCAGACTGACAGGGACTTGGAGGTGACACAAGCTAAATATGAATATATATGGGCCCTGGGTCAGGCTGGTGGGGTAAATAGTTAATTGTATTTATATATTTTCTTTAAATTTAGAAGCCACTCTCTGCCCTAGCCCAGCTTTCTAGTTCTATTCTCAACTTTGATACTATCTTCCCAGATAATATTTCTAGGTCACCTGAATGTTAGTTAGCTATCAAGCTCAAGAAAAAAATTATTTAAGTCAGGGGACCCTCGGAACATACCTAAAACAGACTTTCTAGTTTCTTCCCACTCTAGAATCCTTATTCTCATCTGCTGTATTCCTACTTTTGTTTCCTGTTCATTAAATAGTTTGTCCTGCTTTATATCTTACTGCCTTTCAGCCACCAAGATGCAAATGATTCCATCCTGACTTCCCTGGGCAGATGACCTCACCAATGTATCCCAGAACCTCACTTCTCCAGAGCTCTACCCCACTAGGGGAAAATAGAAACAGGCTTGGGAGAGGTAGATAGCATAATGCTTGTGCAAACAGAAGAGAAGTAATTACAGAAGCCAGAACGCCCATCTTCTGTAGCTCAAAGAATTTTGGTCCCTATTCCCAGAAGGGTAAATGCTAGGGGAAGGTGACTATGTGCTAGAGTGATGTTCTGGTTTCTCTTTCTCTCTCATAGATGATAATGATAGGTAGACAGGCAGATTTAAACAGTATTTAAAATTATATATGACTGCAAATTTGGGGGCGCTCCTCCTATTGTTGAATCTAAGTAGGTTTATGATTGCTTCCACAAAGAGCAATGGCCTTCCAAGGTTATTCCATTCCTGTGCATTTGTCTCTATTTCTTCTAACAATGTCCTATATTTTCCCCTTTAAAGGTCTTTCACCTGTTTTGTGAAATTCACTCCTTGGTATTTTATCTTTTGAGGTTCAATAGTAAATAGGATTGAGTCTCTTATTTCCATTTCCTTTTATTCCTTGTTTGTATACAGAAATACAACAGATTTATGGGTATTGATTTTGTATCCTGCTACTTTACTGAATTTAGTGATTAGTTCTAGTAGCTTTTTGGTGGACTCTTTGGAAGTCTCTAGGTATGTAATCATGTTTCAACAAATAGTGATAGTCTCATTTCTCCCTTTCCCATATATATATTTTTAATACCTCTTTCTTGTCTGGTTATAGTGTCAAGAACCTTGAGGACTATGTTCAATAATAGTGGAGATAGTGATCATCCTTGTCTGGTTCCCCATTTTAGGGGGAAAGCTTTCAGCTTTTCCCCATTGAGAATAAGATTACCTGTGTTTGTCATAAATGGTCTCTATTATGTTGAGGAATTATTTTTTTTCTATTTCCAGTTCCTAGAGTATCATTATAAATGGATGTTGTGTCTTATCAACTATATTTCATAAAAGGTCATGCAGTTTCTTAAAATTAAAAGTTTTTTTTTAATTTTTTTTATTTAAGAAAGGATTAATTAACAAAACCATAGGGTAGGAGGGGTACAACTCCACACAATTCCCACCACCCAATCTCCATATCCCACCCCCTCCCCCAAAATTAAAAGTTTTACCTTCTCACTATAACACTAACTTTTTGAGCTCCATGTTGCCATGAAAGAAACCTGGCAATCTTGAATCTGTTGTGTTGGAGGGAAGCCCAAGGCATTTGGACTCCTCAGGCACTCAGGTCTACACCCTGACTGAGCCCAACTTTCCCAACCTTTTCATGACCCCAGCCCAGACACATGAATGAAGAAAACTCTCGGTGCTTCTAGCCCCAATGACTGAATTTACTCTCCTCAGCTATTTGAGTTTCCCAAGCTGTGACTGGAAGTGTCAGAGAGATAAAATTCCCACTGTATTCTGTTCAGAACCTGACCTGTAGACTCCGTGAGCGAGCACAATAAAACAATTGCTATTTTATATAATATTTAACATGTAAGCGAGGGGTAGGGACAGATAGAAATTTGACAAGGGAGTTAGACTTCTGGAGGCGGAGCTACGAGCAGCAGATCGCTTTCTCTCCTCTCCTCTCCTCTCCCGGATCAACTAGGAATACCAAAGGAGACCACCCGGACCGAAACAAGACAGGACTAGAATGACCACAGAAACCCAGTAAATCACCCGTGAGTACAAACACGCGTGGCTGGTGACAGAGAGGAGAGAGGGGCCTAAGGAGAGATTAAGTGACTGCTAACAGTTCGACAGTTTGTCAGTGGAGACACCACCTCCAGTCTGCTCCACCAACAAGGGGACAGCTGAAGGGAGGAAAGGACTCCCCAGAGACTCACCAAGTACAACTCTGAGTCTCCATTGCTACTACCCTCAGAATCTGGAGCAGCAACAGGGAGGGACACCAGGGCACAGAGATCTAACCGGGAAACTCAGGAGAAGACCTATACCTCGGTGGCATAGCTGAAGGGCTGTGAAAGTCTCTTTGCATAACCACTGGATTATCTCTGCCACACCCTGCTTTATCTCTTGGTCAGGAGTCATTGATTAAGCCAAGAAGCCTATTGATAGTTTAAAAGCCCTCAGGCTACCATAGCCTACAGGGGGAAAAAAAAAAGGCTTTTACACCACTGAACTCCAACTCAGGGATTGAAAAACCTCTTAACTTATATAAAATGGTTAAAACAACAAGAAAAAATAATGGAGACTCGAACCAGGACAAGAGTCCAGCTAAAAGTCCTCCAGAGGGCAAAGCACAAAACAACGAGTTCAACATCCAAACATTAGCTAAGGAAATAATAACAGGAGTGAGTAAAGAATTTGAAAAAATTGTAATCAGAACTGCAGGAACAACAAATGAGAATATGGAAGAAAATTCTAATTATCTCATGGTTATTAGAGAGCTGAAAGCTGAAATTGCTGAGCTAAGAAGGCAACTAGCTGAACAAGCTAAAACAGTATCAGAGCAGGGCAACAAAATAGATGAACTCCAGAAAGCAGTAGAGGGCAGAGAGAATAGAATCAATGAGGCTGAAGACAGAATTAGCAAGATTGAGGATGAATTAGAGACAACTAAAGAAGAAGTAAGAGATCTCAAAAAGAGATTAAGAGATGCTGAAAACAACAACAGAGTCCTATGGGATGACTTCAAAAGAAACAATATACGCATTATTGGCTTACCAGAGGAAGAAAGAGAAGGGGAGGAAGAAAGCGTTCTCCAGGCCATAATAGCTGAAAATTTCTCTAGTCTAGACAACACCAAAGACATAAAGATTCAAGAAGCCCAGAGGGTCCCAAACAGAATTAACCCAGACCTAAAGACACCAAGACATGTCATACTTAGATTGGAAAGGAATAAGGATAAAGAAAGGATCCTCAAGGCTGCAAGAGAAAAACAAAGAGTCACCTACAAAGGAAAACCCATAAGATTAGCAGCAGACTTCTCCATACAAACACTACAGGCCAGAAGAGAATGGCAAGATATCTATCGAGTGCTCAATGAGAAAGGCTTTCAGCCAAGAATACTATATCCTGCTAGACTGTCATTCAGACTAGATGGAAGCATCAAAACCTTCTCAGACAAGCAACAGTTGAAGGAAGCAACCATCACCAAGCCTGCCTTGAAAGAAGTTCTGAAAGGTTTCCTATAAACAACCAGACCACCACAAATAGAACATATATCAAAACACTCTAAAACTCTACAAGAATGGCGTTAAAATATCTTCAATCTTTGATATCAATAAATGTGAATGGCCTGAATTCACCTATTAAAAGACACAGAGTAGGAAGATGGATCAGAAAACACAACCCAACAATATGTTGTCTACAGGAAACTCACCTAACGCAACAAGACAAACACAGACTTAAAGTGAAAGGATGGAAAACTATCATTCAAGCCAATGGCCCACAAAAAAAAGGGCAGGAACAGCTATTCTCATATCTGACATGATAGACTTTAAAATACATAAGATTAAAAAAGATAGGAATGGACACTACTTAATGCTCAGAGGATCAGTCAATCAAGAGGACTTAACAATTATTAATATCTATGCACCCAATGAGAAGCCATCTAAATAAATACATCAAACTTCTACTGAAAGAGCTACAGCAATATATTAACAGTAACACAATCATAGTAGGGGACTTCAACACCCCACTATCTCAACTTGACAGATCATCCAGGAAGAAAATCAGTAAAGACATAAGGGAGCTAAATGAAGAGATAGATAACCTAGAACTATTGGACATTTTCAGAGTCATTCAGAGCAAGTTGTGGTATATATACACAATGGAATACTACTCAGCTGTAAAAAATGGTGACTTCACCGTTTTCAGCCGATCTTGGATGGACCTTGAAAAAATCATGTTGAGTGAAATAAGTCAGAACCAGAAGGATGAATATGGGATGATCTCACTCTCAGGCCGAAGTTGAAAAACAAGATTAGAAAAGAAAACACAAGTCGAACCTGAAATGGAATTGGAGTATTACACCAAAGCAAAAGACTCTGGGGTGGGTGGGTGGGTGGGGAGAATACAGGTCCATGAAAAATGATGAATGAAATAGTGGGGGTTTTATTGCTAAATGGGAATCTGGGGAATGTTATGCATGTAAAAAAAAAAAAAAAGAAGTAGAAACGCAAAGCAGAAATTGACTGAGTTTGGAGTATGGCACCAAAGTAAGAAAGCAGAAGTATACTAGAGTTTGCAGTGAGTACCTCCCTAATACTTCCTCTCCACTTTTCCAAGCTTTGGGTCCATGATTGCTCAACAATTTGTTTGGCTTTGTATGTTAACTCTCTTTTCAGTCACCAGGTTCCAGGTATCATCAGGATGCCGGCCAGACTTCCCTGGATTGAAGACACCACCAATGTGTCCTGGAGCTCAGCTTCCCCAGAGACCCATCCTACTAGGGAAAGAGAGAGGCAGACTGGGAGTATGGACCAACCAGTCAACGCCCATGTTCAGCGAGGAAGCAATTACAGAAGCCAGACCTTCTACCTTCTGCAACCCTCAATGACCCTGGGTCCATGCTCCCAGAGGGTTAGAGAATGGGAAAGCTATTGGGGGAGGGGGTGGGATATGGAGATTGGGCGGTGGGAATTGTGTGGAGTTGTACCCCTCCTACCCTATGGTTTTGTTAATTAATCCTTTCTTAAATAAAAAAATAAAATAAAATAAAATATTAAACAAAAAAAAAAAAAAAAGAAATTTGACAAGGTTTTTCAGAGCCTTACTGGATCAGTGAGTAGACAACAGAGAGTTAGAGTAGGTTTCTGTGTAAAATGGTGAGGATGACTCACCAAAATCATTCTTCAGTAGAAGTAAAGAAATCCTAAAACTTTAACCCAAAAAGATAGGTTTTCTGATATTACTGTGGAACTAGAAAGGAGCTAAGGAGACTGACAATAGCTCTGGGTACTCCACTTGTAGAAACTCTTGCATTTAGGGAATACCCCCCAACACTTCATCTGCACTATTCCAGTCTTTAGGTCCATGATTGTTCAACAATTTGTTTGGCTTTATATGTTAACTCTCTTTTCAGCCACCAGGTTCCGGATGCCAGCAAGATGCTGACCAGACTTCCCTGGACAGACGACCCCATCAATGTGTACTGGAGCTCCGCTTCCTCAGAGCCCCACCCTACTAGGGAAAGAGAGAGGCAGACTGGGAGTATGGATCGACCAGTCAACGCCCATGTTCAGCGGGGAAGCAATTACAGAAGCCAGACCTTCCACCTTCTGCAACCCACAACGACCCTGGATCCATACTCCCAGAGAGATAGAGAATGGGAAGGCTATCAGGGGAGGGGATGGGATATGGATATCGGGTTATGGGAATTGTGCGGAATTGTACCCCTCTTATTCTATGGTTTTGTTAATGTCTCCTTTCTTAAATAGAAAGAAAGGAAGAAAGGAAGGAAGGAAGGAAGGAAGGAAGGAAGGAAGGAAGGAAGGAAGAAAGAAAGAAAGAAAAAGAAAGAAAGAAAGAAAGTAGGGCACCAAAGTAAAAACCCAGTGGTGAGGGGTAGACATGTAGCTTCCTGGGCCAGTGGGGGGTGGGAATGGGCGGGAGGGATGGGTCACGGTCCTTTGGTGATGGGAATGGTGTTTATGTACACTCCTAGCAAAATGTAGACATATAAATCAGTAGTTAATTAATATGAGAGGGGGAAATCAATTGTATGTCTCAAAGGTTCTCAAAAGACAAACTGAATCTTTTTAATAGATAGGCAACGTATTTGATATGCGGACTCTCTCAAAAGCCTAGACCAAGTAGATTAGAAGCTTCCAATAGCACAGCTATATACAAGATACTGGGTACTGTACAGCAAACCATAACAAAGGGACTTTTCAAAGTTAACCCAATTAACAAATAATGTGATGATAATATTAACTATTGATTGTCTTTTTGAAGCCTAAGACAACAGGAACCTCACATCTTCACTATAGAGCCCCTACTTCCCCCAGTCCTGGCACCCATGGATAGGGCTCACTTTCCCGTATGCTTCTCCCAATCCATACCAAATAATATTGCATCCGTCGATCACAACCTAACCAAAGCAACGATTGCCATCTCAACATGCTTCACCTCAGAGTGTATCCAGAGACTTCACGTGTGGAATGACAACCCTTCAGCTTCATTACTCGGGTGAGACCTTTCCTTTTATAGTACACTCTAATTTCATCTCAGGTAGTTCACTTTCTAACAAAGTCCCATAACCTAGACATACACCAGTTTCTGTGAGAGAGAGCGTATGCGCACACGTATCCATAAACTACTGCAAAATATATACCTGAAAGCAGGATTACACTAGAGTTTGCAGTGAGTACCTCCCCAACACTTCCTCTCCACTATTCCAATCTTGGGATCCATGTTTGCTCAACAAATTGTTTGGCTTTGTATGTTAACTCTCTTTTCAATCACCAGGTTCCAGATGCCACCAGGATGCTGGCTAGGCTTCCCTGGATTGAAGACCCCACCAATGTGTCCTGGAGCTCAGCTTCCCCAGAGACACACCTTACTAGGGAAAGAGAGAGGCAGACTGGGAGTATGGACCGACCAGTCAACGCCCATGTTCAGCGGGGAAGCAATTACAGAAGCCAGACCCTCTACCTTCTGCAACCCTCAATGACCCTGGGTCCATGCTCCCAGAGGGCTAGAGAATGGGAAGGCTATCATGGGAGAGGGTGGGTTATGGGGATTGGGTGGTGGGAATTGTGTGGAGTTGTACCCCTCCTACCTTATGCTTTTGTTCACTAATCCTTTCTTAAATTAAAAATTTAAATAAAAAAAAAAAAAGAAAGAAAGAAAGAAAGAAAGAGAGAGAGAAAGAAAGAAGGAAAGAAAGAAGCTCTTGCATTTGTAAAGCAGCAACTAATTAAGCTAAAACCAGACTGGGAGACATAAGCACAACTATCAGAGACTCAAATGCCCCCACAAAGTTCCTGCTCACTATATGGTCATTCAAAATAATAAAGAACAGTCAAGACCAATTATAAACTTTATTCTGGAGGGGGTTTGCTGATTTATGCTTCAAAGGGTAAAGATCTCTAAAGACCTTGGACCTCTCCCTGTTTACCTTCCAAATGCAACTCCTGGCTTTAAAGCCCTCCCTGGCCACACCCCTTCCACCTTCCCCCATTCACATCAGTATAATAAGCTGACACTCCTTAAAAGGCAGGGAGGCTAATATGAGTAATATACTCCACCTTCTGACTGCAGATGCAAACAGAGCAATAAAGTGCTTTCCTTTTTTGCAAAAGCTGGTGTAACTAAGTTTTGCTCTCAGTGTCACCAAGGCAGCAGGTCCATGTTCAACTTCAACACCACCCAGCAAGTAATTCTACTGTTTGCTAAATTGTTCCTATTCCCCACGCACAATAGCAGATAGTTAAGAGCCTAATTTGAAGTAAAGAATACCTGCTCTGAATCCCAGCTCTATTACCTCGTAGTACTGTGACCTTGGAGAAGTTATTCAAACTGAGTTTCAGGTGATTTTTTTTTTCTTTTTTACCAGAGCACTGCACAGGTCTGGTTATGGTGGTGTGGGGGATTGAAACTGGGAACTTTGGTGCCTCAGGTATGAAAGTATTTTTGGGTAACCATTACACTATCTCCCCAGATAGAGTCTCAGATTTTTTATTTACAACATAAAGTTCTAGCATCACAGGACAATTGGAGGTGCACTGGGGAGAGATAGTCAAATGGCTAGGCCAAAAGGCTTTCATCCCTGTGACTCGTAGGTTCCAGGTTCAGCCCTGAGCTGAACTAGACCTGAGCAGTGCTTTGGTTTCAGAGAAATAAATAAAACAGTTTGGGTTAAGTTTTTTTTTTTTGTTTGGTTTTTGATTTGTTTGTTTTTAGGAAAGCAATCAGGACCTTGCCAGCTCTCCACCAACAAACAGCTAGTATCCAGGGGTGGGGAGGGGAGAATACAGGTCTTAGAAAAGGGTGACAGAGGACCTAGTGGGTGGCTGTATTTCTATGTGGAAAACTAAGAAAAAACTAAGAAATGGTATGCATGTACAAACTATTGTATTTACTGTCAAGTTTAAAACATTAATCCCCCAATAAAGAACATATATATTCTTTATTGAACATATATATTTATTATTTATTGAAAAAAATGGAATATATACATATTCCAAATGCCCTGTAGCCACCCAAGTCTTCATCTACTTGGCCCTGCTTTTGCACAATAGACTCTGATAACAGCTTCTCCTTTATGCTCCAGTAGTCCTAGTTTCCAGGCCATAGACACTTAGCAAATGAATCCAGAATCCCCACAACTGCTTCTAATTGTCCAATAGGGTCTATGAGGCAATAAATAAAGCACAGAAAACAAAATGAAAGAATTTATTTTTTTTTAAGTTTTATTATTGGTTGAAGGGAAGAAGGGAAACTGTGCTCTGAAAAATTCTTCGTTGAACTGTCCGAGAAGCAGAATTTATAGTGAGAGAAATTACTCTCTACCAGCAGTAATTAAATAATAAGGGGAGGGAATGGAAATGACATACTAGCTTTCCACCAAAGGGAAAATGGGGAGTAAAAGAATGCCACTGCCAACACAAGTAACGGCTTAAAGTGACAGTCATGCCTTGTGTGCTAGTCAAAGTACTCTAAAGATTTATTTTGTTATTGGGTCCAGTGGTGTACCTAGTTCAGCACACACATTACTCTGCACAAGGATCCAGGTTCAAGCCTCCAATCCTCATCTGCAGGGGGAACCCTTTTAGGAGATGCTTCTCAAGTAGTGAACCAGGCCTGTGGTGTCTCTCTTTCTCTATCTCTGCCTCCCCTCTCAATTTCTCTTTGTCCTATCAAATAAAAAAAAGATTTTTTTTGTATTATTTATTAATGAATGAGTGAGGAAACCAGAGCATCACTCTGTCACATGTGATGTCACGGATCAAGCCTACTGATGAACTGATGAACTGACCACTGATGAACTGATTCTAAACATTCCAGAAAGACTCAAGAATTTAGGGGCAAGCCTAGGAACTTAGACCACTGATGAATTGATTCTAAACATTCCAGAAAGACTCAAGAATTTAGGAGCTACTGATCTGGGTTTTAAGGCATGTATAACACATGCACCCCCTGCCAATTCACAATGTCTAAAAGTAGTGCCTTTGCCTTGTAAAGTCAAATGTCCAGATTTCTCTGCCTGGTTTCTGCAGAGAAAGGTACAGAAGAGACACTACCTGACAACCAATGTCTTATGTGAGCAGCCACCTCAGATGTGCTCACCACCACCTTTATATGAACAGGTTTTCCTTTAGGACTCAAATCAACTGCTTGCTCTTTGTCTTATCATCAGGTTTATATAATCTCATCCTTAAGCCTTTGTAGTAGGTGCGGAGGCACTGGGGATGGGGCGGGGGTGCCACTTAGGACTGACAGGCTTTAGCAAGACCACTTTATAAAAGAGACTCTTAAGACTGAGCTGTGCCCCAAACACAGGTAGCACAAACCAGTTCCATAATTACAATAGGACTTTATTGGGGTAGAAGGAGTCTGCGATGCAGTAATATCAGCACACAATTCAATTAGTAAAGGGTGGAGGGAGGGGCAGGAACCACTGTGATATTAGCCCCAGCCTGCACAGGAATGGAGACAAGAGGCACCCCACAGGCTTCCATTCTCAGGGAGAGACTCAGAAGTTCTCACCAAAGAAGGCTTTGGGGCCAAGGCAGAGTCTAGAAAGTGTCTATCTCCATTTTGGCTTCACTAGATAACCAACCTTATACCATAGGTCAAAGGCATGTTATCAGGACCAATAGGTTTAATTTAGGCAGGATCTTACAGCCAAATGTTACCTATTCTGGGCTCTTAATCAGGTCTGTAGTTCTGATTCGTAAGTCTGTCTGTCTCTCTCTCTCTCTCTCTTCATATTTGCATCACAGGAGTGTCATTCTCAATGGCTCCCATCTTATCACCAATTGGAGAGGTCACTTTTTTTGAGTGAACCCCACTTACTTGCCAGCTGGGGTTATTACCATGTCAATGTATGTATTTTTATCTGTCAGGACCACTCTATTATCCATACATATGACAGCTGCCTAATAGCCATTCTCCTTTCCTCCTTAGTAAAAAAAAAAGAAAGCACAATTATGTGGGTGACTATGTCCCACTCCCCAAAAAATGTTAATATGTATGAGACATATTTAATCATAAAGCTCTTAGGATGGTACTCATCCTAATATTTTATATTTTAACATTAAATTAAGAAGAGAACATGAAATTCTCAAAAACTGGCAGATGACTCCAGATGAATCTGATAATTAGACAAAAGTGCAAAGCAAGATTACAAAGACAGCAAAAATCCCTAAGGAAAGAAGGGAAGAATGAAGAAAGGAGAGAGAGAGAGAGAGGGTTAACTTTTTGCAACTTTGCACCCTGTTTTCTGTACTGAGATGGACTGAGACAGACCTGGGGGTTGGAAAAGCAAAATCAAATTGGCCTGAGGCTTGTAGCTTAGATGTTGTGATGGCCCTTTCTTGGAAAAAGTCTTACAAGTTACATTCTTTGGGCTTTAATTGAACCAAGATAGAACACTATAAATGTCATGTGCTGATAAGGACTTTTGGCTGCACAGAACTGGCCAGTGGAATCCTCAAAGTGGAGTCCACACTGAGCTTTGTCGCCATTTTTCTATATATAATGTATGATGATTGTCTGTAGCTGATCTATTCAAGCCCACCCCATCTCTGATGTGTGTGTGTGTGTGTGTGTGTGTGTATAATTTTTCCTAGGAAGCTACTAAATGTGAATAGACAATTACCATCACCTTAGCTGAATATATAAAACCAGAAACTGTCATCTCTTTTGGTTTATAACCCTTTTTAACCAGAATGCTGCTCAGCTCTGGCTTATGGTGTTATGGTGCTTCTGAACCTAGAACCTTGGAGTGTCAGGTATGGAAGTCTTTTATATAACTATCATGCTGTCTCCTCAGCCCCACGTCTTCTTTGAGGCTTACCATCAAGTTTCCCAAGTTGAGCTGTTTTACAAGTCAGTAACATCATCATCATCATTATTACTGTTATTATTATTATTATTACCACCAAAGCACTGCTCAGTTCTGGCTTATGGTGGTGCTGGCAACTGAACCTGGAGCCTTTGGTGCTTCAGGCGTGAAAGCCATTATGCTATTACCCTCCACCCTTAGTAACCCTTTATTTATTTATTTGTTTATTGCTAGAGTACTACTGCACAGCTCTGATTTATGGTGGCATGAGAAGTTGAACCTGGGACTTTGGAGACTCAGATATGAAAGTCTTTTGCAGAATTATTATACTATCTCCCTCACCAAAGGCCCCCCTCCTCAGTGTGTGTGTGTGTGTGTGTGTGTGTGTGTGTGTGTGTGTGTGTTTTATTTTTCTATACTGTTGTTCCTGTGGATTCTTTGACAATGGGTAAGAGGAAGGAATGGAGCTAGAAAGAGAGAGGGAAAAGGAAGGAAGGCAGGTGATCCCTCTTCCCTTCTTTCAATATTCCTTCCTCCAGAGTTTATCTTATCTCAGCTTATTTTTTTTTTTCCAGAAGGAAGGTATTTAGGACTTGCAAATTCCATTATGACCACTTTACAGAGGAGGAAACTAAGACTTAATCACACTCCCAAGTGCAGGCGGCACAAACCAGTTCCTGCAGGAGTAGGCAGAAGACTAGCAAGCTCTTTGAGAATTAGAATGGATGACATGGCAGAATTGTCTAAGGAGCACATGGAGAATGTAATTTCTGATGGTGGTTTTCACTGAGCTCTACCTTTTCTCATTAAATAGCCCCACACTCCATTGTAAACGGTCCCAACCCCAGGGTCACAGCAGAAGGAGACAGCAGAGTTGCCCTTGCCTTGCTATTATCATTCTAAACACTTCCAGGCCCCATCATCCTCTCCAGTAAACTGTTGTCCATTTCAAGATCTGTCTCTGATCCAGATCTCTGGTTCTTGGTAGGTTGTTTTTTTTTTTTAATTTTTATTTATTTATTTATTTTCCCCTTTTTTGTTGCCCTTGTTGTTGTTTTTTATTGTTGTGGTGGTTACTATTATTGTTGTTGTTATTGATGTCATTGTTAGGACAGAGAGAAATGGAGAGAGGAGGGGAAGACAGAGGAGGAGAGAAAGATAGACACCTGCAGACCTGCTTCACCGTCTGAGAAGCGACTCCCCTGCAGGTGGGGAGCCAGGGGCTCAAACCTGGATCCTAACACCGGTCCTTGTGCTTCATGCCACCTGCACTTAACCTGCAGCACTACCGCCAGGCTCCCTCTTGGTAGGTTTTTTTCCTGATAGCTGGTAATAAAACTCTGGCCCAAATGGATGTTGCTACTTTGGTGGTGGGGAAGGTTGACCTGAAACTAACAGATTGAGTTGGATATAAATAGCTCTCAGTGCTCTGCTTACAGAAAGTAAAACAGTTAATGTGCTGAAACTGAATCTGGAAAACAAAAGAACAACTCAGAGACTTGGTCCTCCCTCCCCACCCTACTCCCTTGACCCTTTCAAATAATAAAGAATGGTTAGAGCAAGTTTTGTTGTAGGAGGTAATTCTAGAAAAGCCCATGACCCTGGAGGTGGGAAAGCCTAATGACCCTAGGCCCTGTGCCTGCCAGCCCTGGGACCCACCTCCTGGGCTGCCAGCTCTCACACCCTCTATAAATGTCCCCTGAGACGAAAGACAGGAAAGGTTGATTTGAACTTCATTCCTTTCTCCATTTATAGATTCAAACAACAAATAAATGAACATTCTCCTTTCATGCAAAAGTTGATGAGACAGTGTGTGGCATAGGCATTAAGACCAGCTTCAGCTTCAATAACCTTTTAAAATTTAAGCCAGGCCATGCTATCTCCATGCTCCAAAGCCCTCCCTGATTTCCCACTGCACTGGAATGAAAACACAAAAGATCTGCCACAACTGCCAGCCAGTCCTGGCCTCTCCTGTAGTTTCTCCTCCTGTGCAGACCCTTCTGTTCCTTGACCACACTGGAGTTGTATCTACTTTGGGTCCTTAACATTCCTTCCTTCCTTCCATACCTTCTGGGCACTGACAAGTGTCCTTCTCTCATTCCAGTCAGAACTGTTTTTAACTGCCAAAAACCATGCAGATAGTGATAGAAGGAGATAGTAGGTAATACTTCCTTATATCAAAGCTGAGTAAACATTTCTATTTTTTTTCCCTTGTTGCCCTTGTTTAACATTGTTGTGGTTATTGATGTCGTTGTTGTTGGATAGGACAGAGAGAAATGAGAGGAGAGGAAGACAGAGAGGGGGAGAGAAATACAGATGCCTGCAGACCTGCTTCACCACTTGTGAAGTGACTCCCCTGCAGGTGGGTAACTGGGGGCTCGAACGGGGATCCTGATGCCGGTCCTTGCACTTTGCGTCAAGTGCACTAAACCAGCTGCGCCACCACCTGACTCCCAACATTTCTAATTTTTCTAAACCCAATTTATACAATCCAAAAGATTCACAAAAAGGGCTACTGTGATTTTTCCCATAATGTACTCGAGATCAGGAAATTTACAGTTTAAGTATTAATGAGAAAATGGAAAAGGCATTTTTCAATTTTCAGGATGTAAGTAATAGAGTAAAAATAAAGATGAAAAGTCATAGAATTAGGTCTTTTTTTATTTTTTATATATTTATTTTATTTATTTATTCCCTTTGTTGCCCTTGTTTTTTTATTGTTGTAGTTATTATTGTTGTTGTCATTGTTGGATAGGACAGAGAGAAATGGAGAGAGGAGGGAAGACAGAGAGGAGGAGAGAAAGATAGACACCTGCAGACCTGCTTCACCGCCTGTGAAGCGACTCCCCTGAAGGTGGGGAGCTAGGGCTCGAACCGGGATCCTTATGCCGGTCCTTGTGCTTTGCGCCACCAGAATTAGGTCTTGTTAGCATTTGCAGCTGCTCAGTTTTACAAGAAAGTTGTTTAAGGGAATAAGAGAATGAGAGAGCCTGAAGAGCACTCTAGCATGAATAATTCTGAAGCTCCAACTCAGAACTTCATACTTGTAAGTCTAGCACTCCAGGCTGCACTGCCTCCTGAGTGACTGAATTAAACTTTTCCTCTGCAGGAAGCCCCTCTTGGTCAGTGTCTGCCTTTCTGTGTGCTGAACAATAAACCAGATCTCTCAGTAACGCCTTCAGTCCTCACTAACAGCAATTAGTACTCCCGTTTCTGTAGTTTTTGTTTTTGTTTTTGTTTTTGCAGATATGTGTGATGATGACAGAGAAGTGACCTACCCACAGAACTAGTAAGTTGGCAGAGCCAACGTTTGAAACCATGGTGTCTAACCTGAGCTTGGGATCACCGCATATACTGTCACTATTTACTGATCCGATGAATCTACACCTACAGTATCAACATTTACAAAACTGAGCTCACCGTCCTTCCTCCCAAGTACTCTGTTCTTCCAGACTGTGGTTTTTGGTTCTACCTTTTCCTCCCTCCTCCCCCCACCCCCAAGTCCCCTCTCCAAACCACTGCTCTGCACTGAATCCAAACCACTTTTTTTGTCCAAACCACAGGGTCACACCCCTCTTGCTTCAAACCTCTCCATCCATCCACCAGATTCTAAAAGATCCAGATCATTATAATTCAGCCCAAACTCTTAAATTGTCTCTGCTACAGATGTTATATATATATATATATATATATATATATATATATATATATATATATATTCTATATTCACTATGCATATTGATTTCTGATTTAAGCTTTCATTTTCTCAATTCTCCTCAAGTCTCCTTCCCCACCCCTCCAAAAAAATGGCTTTATGAAAACAGGTAACAAAAGAATTAAATGTTCTTGTGGTCCAGGAGGTGGCACAGAGGAGAAAGAAGTAGACTCTCAAGCATGAGGTCCTGAGTTCGATCCCCAGCAGCACATGTACCAGAATGATGTCTGGTTCTTTCTCTCCCATCTTTCTCATTAATAAATAAATAAAATCTCAAAAGAAGAAGGAGGAGGAGGAGAAGGATTAAGTGCTCCAGGTTCATGGGAGTTAGGGGATTCAGATGAGGACATACTTCTTTCAGCCACCAGGGGACAGGCAATGTCTTTCTTTTAGATTGGTTCCTCAGAGCTCAGCAAGAGGTCTCTGGTTTGAAAGAAAACAAGCAGTATTTCCACCCCTCCCTAACTTCCTTCTTCCTGCCCACCTCCTCCCTCCCAGCTGCACATACACACAAACTTTAAGAAGAAGCCAGAGACTCAAAACAGAGCAGGGTGAAACAGGAATGAGATTAGAATGTATTAAGCCTGAGGAAGACTGAGACTTGCACTTGAGGGGGGTGGGAAAACACACACGCGCTCGAGCACACACACACATACACACACACACACTCACATACGCACACGCATACACACATGCACACACACACACACACACACACACGACTGACCTCTAGGAGGAGACAGTGTAACAATAAAGCTATTTTTCCTTTCCTTTAGTGTAGTCTGCAGCCCATTAAAAAATTAAAAAAAAAAAAAAAACATAAAGGGTCGAGGAGACTACAAATCTATGTGGTTTCAGACACGTTGCTTTAGTTTATAGTGTGCAAAACATGATCAGCATAGTCCTTGTAAAAACCAAGCCAATAGATTTCTTAAGACAGTTATCATTACAGATACTCTATTCTACAGAGAAGGAGATAGGCTCAGAGAGGTGAAGTACTTTCCCCAACATCACACAGAGCTACTGAAGCCATACTCTTCTAATTATACCTTTTCCATTACTCTGTTATTATTAATGAATAAGAATAGCTTCACTTATTAGGGGGTTATTCTACCAGGCACTCAAAGTATTTGCGAATATATTGTTTATAGACCTTATTGTTGTTTTATTCTTTTTGGATAGAAGAAGAAAGAAATGGAGGAGAGAGAGAGAGAGAGAGACCTGCAGCACTGTTTCACTACTTAAGGAGCTTCCCGCCCATAGGTTGGAAGCAAGATTTGAACCAGGGTCCTTGCACACTATAATATGTGTGCTGTAGCAGATGCACCAGCCCCTGAATGTACTGTTTTAATCTCCAGTATAATGCAATATGTTTGATATAAGGAAGTGAAAAAGCAGCCCCTGGCTCCCAGGGACAAATCTGCATTCACAGCTGGACATTGATGCACTCCTGTCAAACAGAAATAAGTCCATAGAATGTTCACAGCAGGAAAGGCCAGTCTGTGCATAGGACAGGTTAAGATAAAACTATGGCATGGACAAAACGCAGATAAATGGCACGCTCTCTAACAAAGTTACAGACCAGAGATATAGGCTAGGGCCTAGGAGACTGGGTCCATGTATACAAGTACCCATAATTAGGCACAACTATATACCTCAAAGTAAAGTGCTTAACAGTTCTCTGTGTTTAGTTTTAGACCTAATAAACTCTGCAAGTAAGTAGAAAGGCCTATAAAAGCACTATAAATGGTCTAATAAAATATTTTTTTATTATTTTTATATTTATTTATTTATTCCCTTTTGTTGCCCTTGTTGTTTTATTGTTGTAGTTATTATCTATGTCATTGTTGTTGGATAGGACAGAGAGAAATGGAGAGAGGAGGGGAAGACAGAGAAGAGGAGAGAAAGATAGACACCTGCAGACCTGCTTCACCGCCTGTGAAGCGACGCCCCTGCAAGTGGGGAGCCCGGGACTCAAACCGAGATCCTTTCACTGATCCTTGCGTTTGGCGCCACCTGCGCTTAAGCCGCTGCGCTACTGCCCGACTCCCATCAAATATTTAATTATACTTAGGCCTAGACATGCTCCTTTCATACCCCCTACCTCACTTCCTTCAAACACTCTATCTACTCAACTACGCTAAACAAAGTAAGATGTGTCTCCTGGTCACTTCTGACAATATCTGCATTGTCACTTCTTGATAATCTTTATACAACTAGCCAAGAGAAATACTGGCAAATATATATAAACTAAAAGACAATTATTGTCCCTATGACAACCTTTATTAGAATCAGCCCAGGACTTTAGTAATTTTTGCTTGAGCTTGAGAGCTAACATGGAGGTAGACTGGAAGTATTGTCTGGGAGGATGGTATCAGAGTTGAGGAAGCTGAATTAGAGCAGAGAGTAGATCCCAAAGTTGAAATATATATAAATACATATATTAACCACATTGATCTGGCCCAGGGCCCAGGTATATTCATATTTAGCACAGGAACCTGTAAAACCTCTGAGTCCTTGTCAGACTGAGCTCACTGTCCATGGTCACAGCTGGGAACATTCTAGGCTGCACTCATTACAGGACCAGTTTTCCTCAAGTGACAAAGTAGGCTGACCCAGCCTCCCTTCAGAGAATGGAGCTGTCCCTACATTGTTAGTTTATAGTGAGGGTAAGGTCCTGGATAGGCCCACAAAAGGGATGTGATGATGTAAGCGACCAGTAATGATAAAGAAAGGGATCTGTTACAGACCTAGGCCCATAGTATCTATGGGGAAATCCAAGGATTCCCTGACTAAGACTCCCAGGTGATGAGGTGGCCTGCTGTGGGCCAAAATGGCCATCATCAAGTGAGCCAGTCTCTTTCCCTTTTCCAGTTTTTGTAGTCCCTTTTTTATCTGACAAGCATAGAATTTTCTCCCAGTTGTTAAAGCCTTGAATATTATTTGTTGTATCCAAACCAATTTTACATTTAGAGAATCTGGACTCGAGTTAGGGAGAAAATAGACTTAGGACTTTAGTGGGGTCTGAGTTAACCTCAAGTCCCTCTTTTTTTAACTGGTGATTTAATAATGATTAACAAGATTATAAGATAACAGGGGTACAATTCCATAGAGTTTCCACCACCAGAGTTCCATGTCCCACCCCCACCCATTGGAAGCTTCTCTATTCTTTATCCCTCTGAGAGTATGGACCAAAATTCTTTATGGAGTGCAGAAGGTGGCTTCCATAATTGCTTCTCTGCTGAGCATGGACATTAACAGGTGGATCCAGACCCAGTCTGGAAAAGAGAAATTTCCCACGAGTGGTCATCCCACTTCCGGTTATCTTGTCCATCTCCAAAACTCTCTCCCTTTACACTGTCTGAACTGGAAGACGCTTTGAAGAGGGTTAAACCAGGAACAGCTGCTGGCTATGATAACATCACCCCAGAACTCATTCTTTACCTGGGTCCCACGGCAAAGAAGTGGCTCGCTTCATTCACATCTTGGAATCTGAGTCTATGCCCAAAGTTTGGCATCCTGAGAAGATTATAGCAGTTTTGAAACCAAAGAAAGAGCCAACACTGGCCGCCAGCTATTGACCAATTTCTCTCCTCTCCGTGTGTTACAAACTCCTTGAGAGGCTGCTTCTGTCACGTATTTCTCATCTTACTGAGAAATTCCTATCACCCGCCCAAGCTGGTTTCCGCCCAGGAAGATCTACCTGCGAACAAGCCCTGGCCCTCTCAACTTACATTGAAAATGGATTCCAGAAGAATTTATAGACGGGTGCTGTCTTTGTTGATCTCACAGCAGCCTATGACACGGTCTGGCACCATGGTCTCCTAGTCAAGATCTCAAGATGCCTGCCTCCATGGGTGGCCAACACTATATCATTTCTTCTCCAAAACAGAAGATTCCAGGTGCATCTGGGTGACAAGTCTAGCAGATGGAGACTTGTCTCAAGTGGCCTCCCCCAGGGCTCTGTTCTGGCTCCTACGCTATTTAATATTTACATCAATGACCTCCCAGAAACTTCTTCAAGGAAGTTCATCTACGCCGATGACATCTGCTGTGCAACTCAGGCATCCAAGTTCGACATCCTCGAGGAAACACTCACGAAAGACATGTCTCTGATATCTGATTACTGTAAAAAATGGCGACTAATCCCTAGCACTGCAAAAACGGTATCATCTGTTTTCCATCTACACCATGCCTCGGCCTCGCGTGAGCTTAATGTGCAGCTTGGCGATACGAGAATCCGGCATGAAGCCCAGCCAGTCTATCTTGGCGTTACTCTCGATCGCACTCTGTCATTTCACAAACATCTCATAAAAGCTGCAGCAAAGGTGGGCGCGAGGAATAACATCATTGCAAGACTGGCCAGCTCCTCATGGGGCGCGAGCGCTTCCACACTACGATCATTCTTCTTCTAGCGTTTGCCCTTCTTCCGTAGCCAGTCAACAGCGTCAGGTTGAGCCTGATGTAAAGTTTTGAGACCTCCTTTGAATCTGGAGAGGTGGCAGTCATTGACTATGTGGGTCATAGTCTGTCTGTAGCCGCAGGGGCAGTTCGGGTCGTCTCTGGCTCCCCAGCGATGGAACATAGCGGCGCACCGGCCATGGCCTGTTCGACAGCGATTGAGGAGGGACCAATATCATAACGTGCTAGGTCAAAGGCGGGTTGACGCTTACAGGGGTCTGTGATGAGGTGTTTGTTCTTTTCCTCAGCTGACTGCCAACTCTGTTTCCAAGAGAACTGGAACAGAGAAGTTCAGTGTAGGCGTAGGGGACCAGATTGGGTGACGAGACGTCAAGCTTTGGACAGGGTGGGCGAAGATATCCGCGCATATTGGCAGGTCCGGTCGAGCGTAGACGTGGGAAATGAACTTAGATGATGCCACATCCCGACGAATATCTGGCGGGGCGATGTTGCTAAGAACTGGCAGCCATGGGACCGGGGTGGAACGGATGGTTCCAGAAATTATCCTCATGGAGGAATATAATTTGGAATCGACCAAGTGGACATGGGGGCTACGGAACCATACTGGGGCACAGTATTCTGCAGTGGAATAGCATAATGCCAGAGATGATGATCATAGTGTGGAAGCGCTCGCGCCCCATGAGGAGCTGGCCAGTCTTGCAATGATGTTATTCCTCGCGCCCACCTTTGCTGCAGTTTTTATGAGATGTTCGTGAAATGACAGGGTGCGATCGAGAGTAACGCCAAGATAGACTGGCTGGGCTTCATGCCGGATTCTCGTATCGCCAAGCTGTACATTAAGCTCACGCGAGGCCGAGGCATGGTGTAGATGGAAAACAGATGATACCGTTTTTGCAGTGCTAGGGATTAGTCTACTACGATCATCATCTCTGGCATTATGCTATTCCACTGCAGAATACTGTGCCCCAGTATGGTTCCGTAGGGATCTGGAGTAACCTCATATCTTTTTACATTTACTTGTTTGATAATTCTAAGAAAGAAAAAAAAAAAGGTTGTCACAGAGACAATTGTCCTTAACTGATAGGAATTTTTTTGCCAGTATATCTCTTGGCCAATTGTGTACAGCACTTCTTCTAAAGACTGGCAAAGGGTGACAATGTTGATGCCCTGTCAGAATAGATTAAAAGATGGGAGAGTAAAGCTTGCATTTAACCAGGTATGCCACTGCCAAACCCCCCTGCCCCCACTTCTTTCTTCTAGTTAAGACTAAGACACCTTGGGGCCAGGCAGTGGTGCAATGGATTAAGTGCACATATTACCATGCACAAAGACCCAGGTTCCAGCCCCTGCTCCCCACCTGCAGGGGGATACTTCATGAGCAGTGAAATAGGCCTACAGGTCTCTTTCTCTCTCCCTCTCCCTTCCCACTTAGTTTCTCTCTATCCTATCCAATAAAAAATAGAAAAAAGAAGATAAAAAAAAGGAAAAAATGGCTGCCAAGAGCAGTGGATTTGTAGTGTTGGCACCAAGCCCCAGTGATAACCCTGGCACAAGAAAAAAAAAAAAAAAAAGATTAAGAGACCTAATTACAGAACCACCTCATTCCCTGGCAGTATCCAATCCAGAACAAAGTCAGCCTCAAACCCACTCCAAGTCCAAATTCTATAGTCAATTCTGTTTTTTTTTTTTTTTTTTTTTTTTTTTGCCAGAGCATTGCAGTAAATAATATACCCATTCCTTCAGACTTGGAATAGGAGAGTTTCTAATAGTCTTTGGCTAGAAACATTGTCAGGTTTTATTGTTAACCTTATTTAATAAGTAAAGATCATGAAAAAATCAAAATCAGAAACATTGAACAATTTGCATAGTACTGCAATGTAGTGAGTGACAGATAAATTCTGTTTTCACTATTGAATCATCCCTGGTATTGAAGCACCTAATGCCTCAATTTCTATTTCTGTAGTGAGCCAGATAGACTCTGCTCTCCAGAGGCTCTCCTGCTCACATCTTCCCCATGAAAGCACTGTCAAAGGAGCTTCATTTAGAAGAGCTGGGAACC
>NW_026647856.1:0-63312 GCF_950295315.1 Erinaceus europaeus
GAAGTCAGAGAAAGAAATGAAAAATAATAATAATAATAATGAAAGAGTCCAGTAAAATAGCTCAGTTGGATAGCATACAAGATCCAGATTTGAGCCCAGGACCACTGCCTTGATGGAAGATTCAATCCTATGCTCTCTTCTTTCTCTGCCTCCATTTGAAAAAAATAAACAAATAAAACCTGGTGCCAGGAAGTAACACTGATCACACAGTTCCCCCAGTCTCCAGCTTCAATGAGAGAGATCAATGAGTGGTGAATCAGTACTACAGATGTTCCTCTCCTTATCTGTCTCCTTTCTACTCTCAATTTATGCCTGCCCTATAAAATACAAAAATAAATATGAAACCACAAAAATAAAATAATAAATTAAATCTATGAAGTTGCTTTCAAAATCCTAAAGGTTATAGGTAGGAAAACAGAGAATACTACATTCTCGAGTTGGGCAGAAATAAAGCCTGGTGAAGGTGTGACTAGTGGAAGTATTGTTAGTTATCATCACAACATTCTGCATAAACTTCCAGTACTATGACCACTCCATAAATATGTCTTTGAATCGATAATTCAATTATATTTAGCATACCTTTGTTTAGGCAAAATTCACTACGATAGAAATCAGTATAGAGCTGTGTTTATGTTTATTGATAAAATAGAGCTGTTAGTACTCAAGAAAAATATATCACAACTAAATGGGGATATAAATTGTGATATTTACTAGTATCTACAAAGTGTGATATTTACTAGTATTTAGAATTTACAAAAAAGTTAACTAGAGAGAGAGCTGCTCATCTCTTGCTTATGGTAGTGTGTAGGGAATAGTTCTTGAGTTCTCAGAGCCTCTTGCATGAAAGCTACTTGTATAAACATTATACTTTCTTCTAGACCCTAGCACATATATTCAGGTGAAAAGAATGTATAGTGCACTCACATTCACATCTTCTGAAGGGAGACTGCAATGTGCTTGAATTACTACTATAATTTTTCTATGAACATCTTACAGATTCAGAGGTTACACAGGCTCTGGTGCTAAATATATAAGCAAACATTTACACTTTAAATCAGTGGGGATTATTTTAAACTGACAACCTTTTGTCTAATAAAAAATAAAGCTGTTTTAATTTCATTGTGAAATACTTCTTGTTTCTTCCTCTTCCTCTGCTCCTTTAAAACAAACTGAGTCATTTCACACCCTACCATTTGTATTATAAAGCAATGTGTACACCTTGTGGAAAATAAATGGCTCTCAAAGTATATGTAGAACAAGAGGGAACTACTTCACCAAGTACAAATAACCCAAATTGGGAGGCTGATAATGATATTGTTGAAGTGCCTGCACACAATAGCAGATACTGGGGGATTTCAAGGCTTTTCCTCGAGTACACAGTACTTATTTCTGTGCAGTAACAATAAACGGTTTTGCCAGATCCAATAACAAACAGCAGGGCTGAGTTAGGTGGATGGAGGTAAATTGTCAATTGTATCCAGAGGTTTTTTTTTTTTTTTTCAGAAAATATTTATATCCAGCTATCAAACTCAAGCAAAACTACTATAATTGTGAGCCCCTAGGAGCATGCCGAACATGAACTTTCTAGCTTTCTTCTACCCCAAAAGCCCTAATCTCATCTGCTGTATTTCTACTTTTTGGTTCCTTCTCATTAACAATTTAGTCTCAATTTAGGTCCTGCCACCTTCCAGACACCAAGTTGCAGATGTTGCCACGATGCCATACTGACTTCTCTGGGCAGAGGACCTTTCCAGTGTGTCCTGGAACTTCTCCTCTCCAGAGCTCTGGCCCACTAGGGAAAGAGAGAAACAGGCTGGGGGTATGGATTGACCTGCTAATGCTCACATCAGTGGAAAAGCAATTACAGAAACCAGACCTCCTACCTTCTGTGCCCCCAAAACAACCTTGATCCATACTCCCAGCGGGGGAGAAGTGATAGGAGGAAGATAAGAGGACTCTGCACTCCGGCTCCATCAGCACCCAGAGAAAGAGGAGGAAAAGGAGAGGGACATATGGAGGTAGTTATGTCACCATGAGTGACTTGGAAGGAAAGAGAAGATTAGATCAGGAAGAAAAAGAGGGCAATTATGTATAAATGTAGACAGATAATTATAAAGATGATGCCTGAACCACGGCAACAACCCTAGGGAAACTGTGGTGGTTGCAATGGGAAGACTGAAGATTCAGAATCCTGATGGTAGGAATGGAGTGAATTTATACCCCTGTTGACATACAATTTTTTAAATCAATATTAAATCACTCATAAAATTTTTAAGAATCACTTTTGAAAGCATATTTCAGTCAGAGAGGAAATTAAATAAAAACGGACATAACAAAAAAAAAAAACACCTGACCGATAAGAGCACAAAATGAAAATGATGGTATCCTCATTCTGGTCTCTGTAAGAGAGACAGATCACACCATTCTTAGAAACAAATTGGATCAGAGCCATGGTGTGTAGATTCAGAGTGAACAAAGAGCAGTTGCTTAGAGAAAATAGAATGCAACAATGACTAGAGTACATGCAGGCATATTGAATATACTTATTTTGTTTTTCTGTGTGGATTTAACAACTACAGGAGAGGTCATCCTGTTTAGTTTTATAACTCACTTTTCTAAATGATAATGTGACTATCTACAGTACTGACATGCTCACTTCCCCCCAATACACACACACATTCTATTTAAAGCCTTAATTATTACTTGCTTTCTGCCAATGAAATCAGATCCATTCAGGGTGTTGTGACCGTAAACTCTACCTCTCTCTCTGAAACTGACTCCATGAGTTTGTTATTAATTTCATTGATTATAAAACATAAAGGTTTGTGACAGACCCCATTGTTTCCTTACTTTGGGCTTACCAAAGGCACTGTCATGATTTTGCCACATTCATTCATTGTTGCTCATAATTTACTTTTTTGACTATTGTGACCTACATCTCTTCACAAAGATGTTGATAAAGCTGAATAGCTGATGGGATGTGGATTTTAATAACAAACAGAAAACATTCTAATTATTAAGATAAAGAGATTGATTTGTTTACTCTGGGGGAATATAGTAGAATATTTCTTCTCCAGCAAATAATTATTCAACTATTAATGATCATAAAGTAATGTGCTTGGGGCTAAATTAGGAGATACATTATATAACTATACTACAAAGCATATGATATTAAAATATGTCAACTAAAGTTTCATTTGATTTTTTCTATAAGATAGAGGTATGGGAGTCAGGCAGTGTGGTGCAGCAGGTTAAGCGCATGTGGTGCAAAGTGCAAGGACCGGAGTAAGGATGCTGGTTCAAGCCCCCGTCTCCCCACCTGCAGGAGAGTTGCTTCACAAGCGGTGAAGCAGGTCTGTAGGTGTCTATCTTTCTCTCCCCCTCTCTGTCTTCCTCTCCTCTCTCCATTTCTCTCTCTCCTATCCAACAACGATGACATCAATAACCACAACAATGTTAAACAACAAGGGCAAGAAAAGAGAAAATAAATAAATATTTTTAAAAGATAGAGGCATAGACACACATGAGGTAAAAAAAAAAAAAAGAAAACTGGAATGGAATTTAGTGCTGAATTGAAGTTGAACTTGATAGTGAATGGTCTCAAAGTTGTAAAGCTAACCACCACTTCCCTTTCTGTCCATGAAGGTCTCACACTCTGCAAGGTGGTTTAGAAAAAACAAGCAAACAGACAAACAAAGCTAGGGAAGGTGGAGCAAATAGGAATAAGGATTATTCCCTGGAAGCAATGATAAAAACAAGATGTATCTTTCACCTTTAGGTATGTTTTGGACATCATTTTTATCCTATTTTCTTTCACATATTTTTATAGTCTTGCTTATGGATCTGTGTATGTATCACTTTAAAGTCCCTAAGCATATGGCATTGTCCAGAGAGGTGCAAAAGGATAAATCTGAGAGTTCTGAGCCCAAAATTTTTCCAAGTTGTTCAGTAAAAATGTAACCCTAGATGTCAGGCATTAAGCCACCCCCCACACTGCTCCATTGCTGATATTATGGCCTATTTACATAATCATTGTTTTGCCTGAAATATCCCCACCTATCCCATTGATCTATCTTCTTTCTACCTCAAGACCCACCCTGCTTTCAGGGTAACATTAATCCCACCAGTTAAAACCATTGAAACAGTTGCTAAGGAAGTTCTACATTCCCAGTGTGCCTTTGTTCCTTTTTCCACCCCCTTTCCTAGCCATTTCCATTTCCATTTCCGACTTGCCACTTCTGGTTTTATCTTATAAAAGCTACTTCTGTTTCTGATTTTCTCTTCTCTTCAGCGTCCTGACCTAGAGGAGGTTAGGTGTGCAGACCGGGAGGCTGATGCCAGCCGTTGCAGCTGGCTCCATGTGGCTTAACCCACTACACACATGACCAACTCTGGGGCTCCCGCATGAATAAAGATTTGTATTGCTACTGCCATGAGCTTGGTTCCTGGATCATCTCTCCCACCTGCGATGCTAGCCCACACTGAGTCTCATCGCGTTGTCTCAGGGCTTGAGCCTGGTCCTTGTGCATAGTAATGTGTACTCATCTAGGTGCCACCCAGGCCTGGACATCAATGTTTTGAATGAAACAAGGCCATTTTCTCCCACCAAGTAGGAAATATTTTTATCCTTCACATGCTCACTGCCAAAGATGGGACTGCCATACACTAGTTATTTTTCTTCTTAAGAACCTTGTTTTCTGACTCAGTCAAGTTCCAGTTTTCTTGTTTCTGTTTTTAGAGAGAATGAAACAACAGGGAGTATTTTTGCTGCAAGAGCATGTTTTCTGGCTTTGGTTTGTAAGTGTGGATTCATTTTCCACCCTGTCCTTATAGAGAGGAAAAGAGTCATCATTGCCTGCAACAACTGATGTAATGTTTGTTTCATCCCTACCATACAGTTCACCTCCCTCACAGGAGCATATTGGGTAACCATGGGGTGAGAGACATGGTTCTTTTTGTCTCTTCTCCATCAGTAATTATTTTTGTTGATTCTACCATAGTTTGTGCTTGAAACCAAAATATTTAAGACTGTACATCACTGAAGGCTCTGACTGAACAGTGTTAAGAAACATAGAGCCCATAAGAATCACGAGATGATCACAGTGGAATAGGTAAGAGAAAGACTGAAACAGAGAAAGGGATGGGGTGGACAGAGAGAGGGAGAGTGTTGGCTGGCTCCAATTGTAGACACCTGTAGTTACTGCTTTAAGAATCCTCCTACCATGGATGCTTCAAGAACTCTAAGAAGCAGTCAACATTTCCCAAAGGCTTCTGGGTACAATTAGAAAGTATTACCTTATTCCACTATCCACATAGCCACTTATTTTCTGAAGGCACTGCTGAATGTAGGAATCACTGGGAGAAAATCTATATTTGAAAGGCTATCCTTAGCTGCAGTGATTCCACCTTGAAATACCATATCTGTCCTGGTACGCAAATCAGAATCCTTTGACTTTCAGAGCATTGGGCAGATCTCAGTCATTTGCCGGTCTGTTAGCTCGTGAACAGATGGAGTCAACAGAGAAATAGGTGTTTGGTAGAGAATGTTCAGAGTGGTTTAAGTTGGGATACTTTGTTGGGTCATGCCAGGCAAACACAGATGTTTGAATTTTTTGTTATTATAAGAGCTAATATTATTTGACTTGTAAAACCACATACATTACACAGCTGATTGAGTGTACGCATACCAAGTTCAAGGACCTGTGTTTGAATCTCTAATTCCCACTCACAGCAGATTCTTCAGGAACGGTGAAACAGGTCTGCAGGTGTCTATCTTTCTCTCTCCCTCTTTACTCTCCCCCAAGCACAGTTTTTCTCTGTGCTATCAAATAAAATAGAAAAACAGACAAACAAATAAATAAACAACAATAACAACAGAAAAAAATGGTTGCCAGTACTTGTGGATTTCTAGTGCAAGCACCAAATCCTAATGATAATGTTGGTGGGAGAAAAAAATAAAAATAATCACTTTTGACTCAAAAAGGAAAGAGTAAAGGAAAATCATTGACTTAGTAGTGATTTCATGCACAAAGTATGATTACAGGTGTTGTGAATTTCATTTTCTGTTCACCACTTTATTATCTGCAATGTATTTTCCATTGATGATACATTAAAGATTGATTTCAATTTTTACTAGAGAAATGTTTTATAAGATAGTTGTTATCTCAGGGCTGTTATTTGCACTTTGTTTTGCTTTAGATAGAGACAGAAATGTAGAAAGAATGATAGAGAACACAGCATGGGCCTGGTGGTGGTGCACCTGGTTGAGTGCACATGTTACAATATGCAAGGACACAAATTCAATCCCCCGGTCCTCACCTGCAGGGGCCAAATTTGTGAGTGCTGGATGAGGGCTACAGGTCTCTCTCTCTCTCTCTGTGCCTCTCTCTCTCTGTCTCTCTCTCTCTTTCTTTCTATCTCTCTCTTCCCTTTTGATTTCTGGCTATCTTCATCCAATAAAGATAATAAAGAGAAACACACACACACAGAGAGAGAGAGAGAGAGAGAGATAGAGAGAGACCACAGCACCAATGCTTTCTTTACTGTGGCCAAGTCTGGACTCAGACTTGCATAGGACACAGATTGAAGCAGCATACTATCCAGGTGAGCTATTTCACCAGCCCAATGCACTTTTTTCTTTCCCTTTTTTTTTAAAAAAAAATTGTTGTGATTATTATTGTTGTTGTTATCTATGTCATTGTTCGATAGGACAGAGAGAAATGAAGAGGGGAGGGATGTTGGGACTATGTGTAAGCTTGATAGAGCTTAGGGACAAGGGAGAACTCCCCCCATCCTTGGATGGAGGTCTGAGAAGAACCCCCTTGTGAGTCTCTCTCAACGGAGGTGAGGAAAGGGAAGGAACTCACACTTAGTTATTTCCTTCTTGACTCTCAGGCTCACAGAAACCCCAATACTTCTCCCCATTAACTGCAGGCCACATGGCTGCCTACTTTAAGATTCACTTACTCAAAGTCACCTTACCTTCTGATCAGAGAGGAGATAACACCTTATCACACACTCCATCATATACCTCAGACCCCAGACAAGAGAAATTCCAAACTATATGGCCTTTTAATATACATCTTCTCTCTGTCTCACCCTACTGGTTTAACCCCTATGCTTCTCTCAAATACCTTTGGATAATTAAGTTGCTTGCGTCATAGAGAATAACTGTCTTGTATCTCGTCAATTCCTGTCATACCAGCCCCCTACCATAGGGGCAAGCTGACCTTTAAGAAACCTGTAATTTCTGACATATTTCAATAATTCCCTTTGTTTGGTTTTCTATTTAACTCATGTCCACCTGCTAATAAACAAGATCGAAGCACTCCACAGTCTCCCCGGTGTCTTTACTTCGTGCCGTCCCTTGCACAAGCAAGAAAGAACTGGTCCGTTACCTTTCTCCTGGAGATCACCCTGCCAGAGACCCCGACAGAGGGGAAGACAGAGAGGGGAAGAGAAAGACACCTGCAGATCTTCTTCAGTGCCTGTGAAGCAACTCCCCTGCAGGTGGGGATCCTGGGGCTCAACTGGGATCCTTAACCTGGTCCTGGAGCCTTGTGTGCTTAATCCTCTGCACTACAGCCTGACCCCCTGCCCAATGCACTTTAAATTTACCTGACATATAATATTTTTCTCTGACCACTTTCAATTAAACCTCTTAGTAGAAATGCCATACTCAGATGGCAATTGCGAATTTTGCTGTCCACTTGATGGCAAATGGTAACACAAAAAGACAAGTCTGCATATATACAGGTATAATTTTAGAACAGGAAGTAGGAAGCTATGACTTGCCCAAATTCTTATTGACCTAGTGTCTCCTATTTAAATTGCAACAGCTTTTTGTTCGTGATTCCACATATAAGAATTTAAAAGAAACATCTTAGTCCAATGTTCTGAACCTGGGACTGTGGAATCTATAACATACTCAGCAAAGGAAATTAAGGATAGAAATTATTATGTATTATTTTTATTTGCCTCTAACTGAAATTTAGGATAATTTCAACTATACTATAAGAAACGTGCACAGTAATACCAGCAACTACAGTGACTTTGAAAGCAGTAGATATTTTCATTTTGAAAATATGACACAACAGTATTTACCTTCACCACTGCCTAGAAATTATAGTAATTATTAGCCTTGCTGCCTGAACTTTAGTGTGATAGTTAGAAGACATATAATATTACTTCTAAAACATTTTGATAACTGTGTTTCCATGTATATCATTCCCTCTATAATATTGTATGCTGTTGTGGAAGACAGAATTCAAGAAAAGAGTATTTCAGCATCACAAGTCTATGAAGATTTATTTTTTGCTTGGAAAAGTTGAGTTCAAGAATAATTGCTTTTAGTTATTCATTTGCACCACAGTATAAAGGAAAGATCTGGAAACGATTCCCACAGGAAAATACATGTGGCATTAGCAAAAAAAAAAAAAAAAAAAAATTCATGGATAAAGAAAATGGTTCTGAAAAGTTGGGGAGCTCATCAAAAGACAGTTCCACACTTCACTGTTTACATTTTGAAAGAAAGGGGCTCCAAAACATTATAAGGAAATAACAATAGACACACATTTTGAGGCCAGCCTTTCTTCTCTGTCTTCCTTGTTGACCCTATCCTTCATCCATTCTAATATTTATATTTAAAGATTAAGTTGGGGTGGTCAGGAGGTGGCGCAGTGGCTAAGGCACTAGACTCTCAAGCATGAGGTCTCGAGTTCGATCCCTGACAGCACATGTACCAGAGTGATGGATGGTTCTTTCTCTCCTATCTGTCTTATGAATAAATAAAAGAAGATTAAGTTGGGGATGAAAGTTTTCTGAGGTATCTATCAGAGGGAGATAAGAAATTTTACCCATGTGCCAAAAACTATATTGTAAACCATTAACTCTCCAATAGAATGATTAAGGAGATTTATTTATTTATACATTTATAAAGGAGATAAAGAGACAGAAGGACAGAACCTGAAAATCATTCTGGTACATGTAATGCTGGACATTGGACCTTATGCCTGAAAATCTAATGCCTTATTCACTTTGCTACCTACTGGAACACCTATTTCTTTATCGTTCTATGACACAAAAAATGGAAGGCCATTTCCTGTTTATGGATGGGAATAATAAATGCTGTCAAGATGGCTATCATTCTTAAAGTAATTTATAGATTTAATGCATTTTCTATGAAATATCAAAAAGTGAGCCATTATTTAAGGAAATGAAATAAACAGACCTAAAATGTATGTGGGACTGCAGGTAGCCAAAACACTTCTGAGTGGCAAGAAGTCCAAACATACCACAAAGCAATAATAACTAAAATAGAGTGATATTGCAACAAATGCAAGGACTCAGATCAGTGGAACAGAATAAAAAATCAAGAAATCAAACCACATATATATGGAAATCTGACATCTTTGCAAAGTCTCTAAAAAGATTCACTGGGGAAAATAAAGCCTTCTTAATAGAGGTTGCAAAACTAGACAGCAATATGCAGAAGAGTTCAACTGGACCATCATTTAATCCCATGCAGTAAAATCAATTCAATATGAATTAAGAAGATAGGTATTTGAGCAAAAATCGAAATACATAGAAGAAAATACTACAAGACTTTAACGTCTAGATTGTTTTTGGATTCCCAACCCCATGGTCCTCAGGAATTAAAGGGAAAAAATAAGCAGAGGGGACTGCAATAGATTGAAAAGTTTCTAGATGCTGAAAGAAATTGACCCAAAGTGAAAAAACAAAAAAATCACAAAGCACAAGGAAAGGAATAAGGATCCCAGTTCCAGCCCTCGGCTCCCCACCTGCAGGGGAGTCCCTTTACAGGCGGTGAGGCAGATTTGCAAGTGTCTCTCTTTCTCTCCCCCTCTCTGTCTTCTCCTCCTCTCTCCATTTCTCTCTGTCCTATACAACAACGACAACGTCAAGAACCACAAAAATGTTAAACAACAAGGGCAACAAAAGGGAAAATAAATAAGTAATAAAATAGCTTAAATAAAAAATAAATTAAAAAGTAACTGGGAGAAGATATGTACACACCAATGATATGGCAAAGGGCTTATCGCAGAAGTATATAAAGAAATCAGGAACATCAATAATAAAATGATAAGCAAGACATTGTTAAAATGGACAAAAGATCTCAGCAGATAGTGCTGTAAAGGCTAAAGGCAGACATTCCTAAATACTGATTAGTAGTTTCACTACTGTTAGGCCTACCTCCCCCTTTTCCCCAACACACACAATTTCTCAGGGCTGATTCCAGACAAACCACTTTTAGATTTCCTCCAGGATCCTAGGGTTGACTCTTCCTTGATTATGAATCATCTGTGACCAGGGTAAAGCTTCATTAGCCCTGTTGAGCACTTCTCCCTTTGTTGGTAATCTCAGAGACTTTCCACGGCTCCTTAGTTGACTTATTTTTTAATTTTATTCCACGTATTTCTGACAAAGAAAAGGAGAGAGAGAATGACCCATATCTAGAGACAAGACAAGACAGCACAGCTGCACATTTTCATCCATTGTGTCACTCATGAGGCTCCTATGTGGTGCCCTGGTTCAATTTTGTGTCCCTGTGCACAGTAAGGTATGCATTTTACATAGTGAGCTAATTCCTAGTCCTTAAGCATTTCTTTCATAAGCACTAATGAGAATTCCTCTTTTGTGTTTCTGGTTTTCTGTTGTAAGGTGTAAATGAGAACACCTTAGGACTGACAGCTCACCAAGAAGGGTGCCTGCTTTTTATGCATGTGACCCAGGTTCTATGAGCCAGGATTGAGTCCAGCTTCCATTATAATATTTTGATATACCTGCCACACCTTTCATTTCTGGCTCTCAATTGCTCTTATTCTATCTGAAAACAAATGAACAAACAAACAAACACATAAGAACATTGAAACGCTGGCAAAGTGAATTCAAGATTTTTTAAGATTTTTCTTTTTGGCCACTGAAACTCAATAACTGTAAGACAAATCCCCTGCTCCCAGCAGCCAGTTTTGCCTTTAGGTATTAGTATTAGTATTAATTAGTACTAGTATTAGTACTATATTATTATTATTTGATAGGTCAGAGAGAAATTGAGATTGGAGATAGAAATAGTGAGAGGGAAAAACAGACACACCTGTAGCACTGTTTCATCACTCATGGAGCTTCCCCCTTGCATGAGGAGAACAGGAGCATAAATCTGGATCCTTGCACATAGTAATGTGTGTACTCAACCCTATGTGCCACTACCCAGCCCACAAAATCTATTTCCTTGTTAATGAGAAAGGGGGAGGAGGAGGAGCAAGAATCAAAAACTCAGTCTGAACTTGGAACCTCATGCTTGAGAGTCCAAAGTTGATTTTTGTTTGTTTGTCTGTTTGTTTTACCAGAGTACTAATCAGCTCTGGCTTCTGGTGGTAAATTGGATTGAATCTGGGACTTTGGAGCCTAAGGCATGAAAGTCTCTTTGCATCACCATTTTGCTATCTACCCCCAAGTGTCCACTGTGCCACCTTCTGTGTTGCACATTCAGTTTTTTTATAAAGATTAAATATGGAGTACCAAGTACCAAACCAAACTCTTTTCTTCTGCACAAATTTATGAGTAGATGAGATTTCAGAAGCCTTTTTTTTTTTTTTATCAAAATCAGGACTTCTTAAAAATAAAAGGATTCCTAGCTACTGTGGATGTTCTCTCGTCTCTCTGGTAACCAAATCTGGGCTAGTGCTTGGTTATTACTAATTGGAGATGCATCTTCCCCCCTGATGATTCATTTTTCCCCTCACTTAGTTTATACTTATCAGTCTTTTATAGATACATTTATTTTATTTTCTTTTTCTTGGCTTTCTTTTGGAGCCAAAGGCAATGCTATAGAGCCCAGTAATGTTCAATTTCCTTGATAGCTCCAAATAAAAATGATGAAGATAGAGTTTCTTTTAAACCAGAACATCCCCAGTATTGAGTGACTACTAATGTACTTTTTTATTCATCAGTAGTTATTTGGGGAAACATTTATCTATAAAAGTAATCACTGGCTCTGAAGCATATTTCCCAAATACTGTTTTAATAAACATTTCCCATTTCACCTTGAAGGGTTGAATTTCAATTGGATTCTACAAGTATTATTGAGTGCTTCCCCTATTAAAGATACTGCTTAGCTGTACTGTAAGAGACAGATAATCAGCAATATTGGCAGAGTCCATTTTCATTTACAAAGTGCTTTCTGGATAAATGAGTAAAGGTTTCTCAGCCACTTGTTTGAGGAAATATTATTATGATTTCTATATAACAAAAGATGAAGGTGATTCTTGACAAGGTTACAGAACTACTTTCAAAGTTCATCACAGAATTCATACATAGTAGAGCTGTTTCTTGAAGAGTCCTTGTTTTTTCTTTTCTATATTCAGATCATTTCCAACACAACATGTAAGTTCCTTTCTAGCCATCGAGGAAAATGGACTACACCAATAGGTGTATATACTTCCATATCTGACATGACATAGTACATTTTAACTGAGGTTCAGACAGAAAATTGCTTTGAAAGATAGATAATTGAATATATCTAGTGATTTAAAAAGAGATGGTAGGGGCCAAGTAGTGGCACACCTGATTGAGTACATGTTACAATGCACAGGGACCCAGATTCAAGCCCCTGTTACCACCTGCAGGGAGAAAGCTTCCCGGGTGGTGAAGCAGGGCTGCAGATGTCTCTCTGTCTCTCTCCCTCTCTATTTCCTCCTTCCCTCTTGATTTATGGCTGTTTATATCCTGTAAGTAAATAGAGATTATGTTCAGTGGGGAAGCAATTACAGAAGCCAGACCTTTCACTTTCTGCACTCCATAATGACCGTGGGTCCATACTCCCAGAGTGTTAAAGAATAGAAAAGCTATCAGTGAAGAGGATGGGATACAGAGTTCTGGTGGTGGGAAATGTGTGGAGTTTTACCCCTCTTATCCTATGTTTTTGTTAATGTTTTCATTTTATAAATAAAAATAAAAAATAAAGATTAAAAAAATAAAGACCCTGGGTCCATGCTCCCAGAGGGATAGAGAATGGGAAAACTATCAGGAGGGGATGGGATATGGAGATTGGGTGGTAGGAATTGTGTGGAGTTGTATCCCTCCTATCCTATGGTTTTGTAAATGTCTCCTTTCTTAAATAAAAAATAAATTAAAAAAGAAGAAAATGGACTTTGGTGTAGATTTATTAAATTTGTGGACTTTGTGAAATTTATGGATTTGTGAAATTTATGGATTTATGAGTATTACTGTTAGGTGTTATCAGACTGTTCAGAGAAGATGAATACTTTCTTCTTCTTTATTTTTTCCAGAGCACTGCTCAGCTCTGCTGGCTTATGGTGGTGCAGGGGACTGAACCTGGGACTTTGGAGCCTCCGGCGTGAGAGTCTCTTTGCATAACCACGATGCTATCTACCCCTATGGAGGAGTACTTTCTTGATGAAGTAATTTTACTCTGATTGATACAATGTGCCATGGAACAGTGTCTAACTCTTAATAGAAGTTCTTCTTTCTTTAGATTGTCACTAATTATTGACCCAAAAGACTGAGAAACTTCTGCAACAGACTGTCCTAAGAAAGTCAGTTCTGATACATCTGTAAATATACCTCATCTCTTTTGTGTAAGCAGAATTCTAGCCACAGAAAATAGGGTGGTAACAATACAGACTCCATCACCATATCTCAAAGCTATGTGAACAGTGCACATGTCCTAAGAATATTTAAACTCTAAGAGATGCTATTGCATTGTTCTTTAGTAATCCTGCTCTTTCAATACAAGTCAGTCCTTTTCATTTCTGTAGCAGATGATCTGCCAAAGATGGCAATGGTTTTCACAATGATCTCCTCTATAGAACTACAACTCTGGATTGATCTTTACCAGGTACAACTATATACATTGGCATTGTTGAGGCATAATGATTACCATTTCATTTCTGACTTCCCATATGGGAAATATATCTTTTGCTGCAAATGAATAAAGTTTTGTGCATATGCATACCATATTAAATGTTTGCAGAAGTACACAGTCTATAGTTGGTATAGTTCACATCAAGGATGATTTATAGTATAATTCTACCATGGAAGGGTTTTGTGACAAAGCCACAACAAAGCCAAAAAACTTTACACATATAGCAAAATGTAATTTATTGAGTTTCATCCAGATATTCACATATGAAGAGCAGCAGGATTCTGAGTGGCACAGGGGATGCAAATTTTAGTACTCTTCAATTCCTTTGAGAATATCTATGATGATGCATAATCTAAAAATCTCCTTCTTCTGTCTATGAATGTTGGCATCTCTGAGGGGCTTTTTGCAAAGTGCTGGGTGATGTCTTGAGCAGTGTCACAAGGAAATTCATTTTCTACTTGTGCATGATTGAAAGTATATTATTTTGTCTCATGCTTTGAGATATAGTAGTCTCTTTACCTTAATTTTTTATATTTATTTAATTTCCCTTGTGTTGCCCTTGTTGTTTAATATTGTCGTAGTTATTGATGTCATTGTTATTGGATAGGACAGAGAGAAATGGAGAGAGTAGAAGAAGACAGAGAGGGTGAGAGAAATATAGACACCTGCAGACCTGCTTCACTGCCTGTGAAGCGATTCCCCTGTAGGTGGGGAGCCGGGGGCACTTTATCTCACTTTAAATTTTCTTCATTTTTTAAAAATAAATTTCTTTTTAAAAATTTTATTTGTTTTTATCTATTTGATAGAGATAGCCAGAAACTGAGAGAGAGGGGAAGGAGAGAGGAAGAGAGACAGAGAGACACTCACAAAGTTTTCCCCCTGCAGGTGGGGACCGAGGTTCAAACCTGGGTACTTGTACATTGTAACATGTGTGCTCAACCAGGTGCACCATCACCTGCCCCCCTTTTTATTGATTGACTAATGATCGACAAAACCATAGGATAAGAGGGGTAAAATTCCATGCAATTCCCACCACCAGAGTTCAAGTAGTAAAATCATCTTTGTATTGCACACTCCTATGGTAAACATCGATTCCTAGCATCTTTCATATTTAAACATGATTGATTCATTTACTAGACATTTATTGAAGTCCACTATGTGTGAGAGACTCTGTAGATATTAGTTAAAAGGGACAGATTCTTTTAAGATCTTGTTATTTGTTCCTTGCCTGTTATTTCTTTTCTTTAATAAGCAGCCCATGACTATGTAATCTTCCCATCAAGATCAACTTTTCGATTGTTTTGTTTACTATTCTGGAGCACTGTTCCCTTTATAGAAATGCCTCCCATGTGTGGATGCTTGGAACTTGATGTCAAAGGGCAGGTGTGTTTCTGTTTTGGCGCTTTGCCATTCATCTTATGGGCACATTCATATTTCATCTTGGACATCCATATTAGATGATACACTCATGCCTTACTGTAACCTTGGCTCCAGGCCAGCATTGCTGCTTTCTATTTTTCAGAACAAAACCACTGAGGTTTGCCTTATTGTGCCCCAGCTGTATTCATTTGGACTCTTTCCCTCAGGAAGTCTGGGGTCCCAACGTGGTAGTGCCTGAGACAAACACTAAGAGTTTCCTGTAATGAGTTCTGACTCTGGCTGCATGATGCTGTCACTCACCCCTCCTGGGAAGCTGTGTGTGCTAACCCATTATTTCTCTGCTGATGCTACTCCTTAAGATATATTTTTTTTGAGGGGAGGGTTCACATTCAAGCTTTCTGAAAGGCATTCAGATGAACCTATTTAAATTTCATGGCTGGGATTTTTTTTATTTGGGAAACCTGAACTTATTCCTTGATGTTGTCCATTGATCCTGTGGTCTTTGCCTGCATCCTAAAGCAGATACAGTAGCCCAGGAGATAGCACTTAATGACACACTTTGGTGGGAGCAAGTGAGTTGAAAAGAAGAGAAGCAAAACCAAACTAACCTCATACTACACAGCCCAGAAAGCAGGGGCTTTGAGTAGATGCATTTCTGGGTGTTACATGATTCACATCCTAGTGACTTACATAGTAATTTCTCAATGTAGAAATCCAATAGGACCCAGCTAATAAGCTTGAAAGTACTAGCTAGCCTGCCCTGGAATACAGTATTGCTCTGAGATCCCCAGTGTTTTTCTTTCTTTGTCCTTCCATGTATATATCTGCAAAGGGAGAGCAAAATATGTGTGCTTATGAAATCCCAGGGGGTGGAAGACTGAGAGATACAGTATTTCATGAAGGCAGGTGAACTACCCTGCTATTTGAGCTCACAAGTAGAAAGAACACCACAGCCTTTCGCCTTTCCCTTTTGTGTCCTCTATGGAGATGATCAAATTTAATGCCATGCATTCTTTCATTAAATCATTGATTTTACTTCTCATGCCTAAAATTCTTCAAGAAAATAGTATTCTATACCTGAGTTATTAATGGAGTTCAGCCTAAGCTAGGATTAATAGAATGGAAAACCTGATAACAGTAGAATAATGTACAAAAGATGTAAGACAGATTATGAGCCTCATTTCAAGGATAAACTAAAGTGTGATTACAGGACTCATGTTAATTTAACTATGTTCTCAATAAACTATTGAGCAGGCAGGCATGTTAATTTAACTATGTTCTCAATAAACTATTGAGCAGGCAGGCAACAACTAAGCTCGTCTCTTATTATTTCAGAGCTGAAAAAAAACATTTTCTCCAACTATAAGATAGATATATTTATTTATATTTATATAAGATACATATATTTCAGTGGACAGTTTTATGCAGGAACCTCATTAAATGAGACTGATATATAATTCAATAATAACTGACACATAGTCTCAACTGCCATGTGCTCCAAATGCCTAACCTCATGCTAGTGGAGAAAAATACCCCTTCCTTTAGCCCAGAGTCCCTTCCAAGGTGAGTGGATGGAGGAGTGTTTCTCTAAAAAGAGAACAGAAGGGTGTGATCTAAGGGAAATCTTCAAAGGCAGGCATAGCATAAAGTAAGTCCTATGAAAATCTCAAAAAAGAGATGATTTTGGGAGGTGTAACGGCTGGGGATTTAGTTATATGATCATACATTTTAATGCTTGTCCTTTCTATCTACTTACATTGACTTCACAGAAGAAGTTGAGTTAGCAAAGATGGAGTACAAAGAGTGACAACATTTACATGATGTCTTTACTGAGGTCTCATTGGACTTTAAATGACCCCCAAGATGACTGAATGGATCATTGATCACCAGGTCCCTTTTCTTCTCTGCTTTGTCAGTTTCCTTTCTAACAGGTGCTTTACTCCTTAGTTCTGAATTTCCAAAATGAGTCAATCTGTTAATTTTTCCTCTCAATTTCTTTTTCTTTCTTTTTTATTAGGGATTTAATATTTATTTACAAAATTATAATATAATAGGGTTACAAAATCTGTGCTGTCCCCAGCATCAGAGTTTTGTATCCCCAATCCCTCCATTGTAAGCTACAGCAGTTCTCCCAAGTTTGCAGATATATGTTAACTACAACTATCTGGGTATATTTGCCTTTCCCCCTATGGTCCCATTGTCTCTTCTTTTCCCTGCCAAACTTACACCTATTGCTACATCCAGATGCCTTTTCTTTTGTCTGATTCTCTCTCTGCATCCTGATGGAGTTGGAGTTCAGAGCCCTCTGGACATCTTTCTCTAATCATTTCTCCCCAGCTGGGAGTATGGATCAAAATTGTTTTGGGAGTGCAGAAGGTGGGAGTTGGGGCTTCTGTAATTACTCTTCCACTGGACATAGGCATTGGCAAATTGATCTACATCCCCATCTTGTCTGTATATTTCCCCAGTGGAGTAGTGCTCTGGAGAGGTGAGGTTCCAGGATACATTGGTGAAGTCTTCTGTACAGGGAAGTCAGGATGGAATCATGATAGCATCTGAAACTTGGTGGCTGAAAGGTGGCAAGATATAAAGTGGGACAAGATGATTAATGAGCAGGAACCATAAAGTAAAAACAGAACAAAAAAGAATAATGATCTTAGGTTAGAAAGAAACTATGAAGTCCATTTTTTAAAGTTATCTTTATTTATTGAATAAAACCAGCCAGAAATAGAGAAAGAAGTGACAGAGAAGGAGAAGAACAGACACCAGCAACACTGCTTCATCATTCACAAAGCTTTGTCCCTGCAGGTGGGGACTGGGGGCTCAAACATGAGTATCTTTACATTGTTGCCTATGCCTTCAATCAGGTATGCCAGCCAGCTCTGGATGTCTACTTTTTGCCTTCCACTTTTTAGCCAACCTGGATAAATTATCTCTTTTCTTTGTCATTTTTCTTAATTTGCTCTTAGTGTTGTCTTCACTCAAATCAGTTGAGAAGATTACCAGTATTAAGAAAAAAAAAAAATCTAAGATAATTTTCATAAGTATATAATCATTTTAGGTGTTTTCCTCCACTATACTGGATTTCATTTTATTATTATTATTATTTATTTATTTATAAAAAAGTAACACTGACTAAACCATAGGATAAGAGGAGTACAACTTCACACACAATTCCCACCACCAGAACTTCGTATCCCATCCCCTCCCTTGATAGCTTTCCTATTCTTTTACCCTCTGGGAATATAGACCCATGGTCATTACTGGGTGCAGAAGATGGAAGGTATGGCTTCTGTAAATGCTTCCTCACTGAACATCCATACTCCCAGCCTGCCTCTCTCTTTCCCTAGTAGGGCAGAGAATGGCGACTATAACTTGGAAAACAGCCCTACTCTAACTGAGCTTGAGGCTGTGATCCAAGATTTAAAGGAGCAGATAACTCTATTTGCCCAGCCCCATACACGCTTTCCAGAGAAAACAAAACCTTCCGAGACTGTCTCCCCACCTTCCCCCGATCCTGACCCACTCTAATGCCCTTCTATCACAACTAAAGTGCATTCTTGTCACCTGCTCCACCTGTGTTGGCCTAGTCAAGACATTTTCTGTTCAGACTCTTGGGGTTAACCCCTGTGGCATGAAATCCAATGCTCTTTGGCAAATTGGATGTCACCCACTTATCAAGCTTTGACAAACAAAAAATGTGTTTGTCTCAATTGATACCTTCTCTAAGTTTATGTGGGCTACAGCTCAGACTGGAGAAAGCTCAAAAAAAATCTTATAAGTCATATGCTTTCCTGTTTTACTGTAATGGGCATAACTCTTCAATTTAAAAGCGACAATGTGCCTGCTTTTACCAGCAAACAATATAAAGACTTTTGTTCCCTCTGGAACATTACTCACACTACAGGTATTCCCAATAACTCTCAGAGACAAGACATTGCTGAGAGGGCCCATCAAAACCTTAAGGCTCAATTGAATAAAGAAAAATGGGGTATATACCCCCCTAATATCCACCTGGCAAAAGCCTTAACTACATTAAATCTCTTTAATATTTACAAAAATTCAAACCAACTTCCTATTATTCTTCACTGCCAAGCATCATCCACCTCCCAGATATTAAGATCAAATGGAAAGATCCCCTCAATAAAATCTGTAAAGGGACTGGCCCCCTATTGACCATGTGAAGGGGCTTTGCATCTGTGTTTCCACAGGATTACTCAAATCTGGCTTCCTGCCCACCATGTCCAGCAATGCCCACAAGATGTCACAGTTGTCCCTGAAGAACAAGAAACACTGCAAGAGGATTAGGTGCAGGACACCCTCCAGGACCCAAAATGCAACATGGCAGAACCTGAAAAACCTGGTTCACAGAGCCCAAAAACAAAACCTCCCTACCACTTCTCTCTTCCCCCTCATTCTCTCTGAATATCTTAAGCCTGCTATCTGCCCCCTCTGCTTCACCTGTCACCCTTTGAAAGTATCAGGTTAGGCAAACAGTCTGCTCTCACTATTCCAGTAAAAATTCTACATCTGTAAACCCCTGCTCTATGCTGACTGGCCAGTTGTGTTTTGTAAGTGAGTGTGAGTGTGTTGAATGACTGAATTTTTTTCTATGACATATTTTGTTTAGGGTACTCTGAAACTTAATTGACTTTATATAGAAATGCCAGATGAGGCCATGGTTTCTGTAGACGTCCAGAAACAGTCCTAAAAGATTTGTTTTCTCCTCTCTCTTTTTTTTTTAGTCCTGGTATGAATGTGAAACGTTTAGTCTTGAGAACTGTGTGAGTGAAAATGGTTCAACTAAGACAGTACAAATCTAAATTTGTGTCTGACATGAACTATCTTCATAACAAAAGTTTTTCTCATTTTGTGTGTTACAGACTACATATTTATGTGTGTTTTTGAAGTTTGGTAAACATTAACTTTAAGATTAAAAGTCTAACTTTGAAGCCACATTCTTACCAGGTAGAGTTAAATGAAGGCATTTTCAACACAATTCTTATAATGGTAAAATTTATTTGCTCAAGTAACTGAGTATTTAAGGTAAAAGTCTAAATATGTAAGGTGACAATTCATCATCTCTAAAATTAAAATAAAAATTCTCTATACAGGACATTTTTTGAGGGCCCCCCAAAATTCCCTATGAACTGATCTTGTGGAAATTAATCCACAACAAATCTGGCATCAATCTGGCATTGTAAATGTTCTAAGAAACATTGTTACTAACATGTGTTAACTCTCTAAGTAGCCTGATTTTGTTTAAAGTCTAAGGTAAAAATTAGTTAAAAATCTTTAAATTTATATTCTTTAAATTTATAAACCTTTAAATTTATATTAAATTTATATTATATTATATTGAAACCTTTAAATTTATATTCTTTAAAATTCAAACAGAATCTTTCAATAAGGTATCACACACCTAGGGTGTGTCTCCATCTTAAATGGGTGTGGCAAAAGGTAGAAAAGATGTTATTGATAGGTAAAGCTCTCAAATACCTTCTCAATTAAAGAGGTAGAATCAGCCTAGGTGAATGATAGATCACAATGGTTATGCTAATGATTTTCATGCCTGAGGCTGCTAACATCACTGTCTTCCCTTTTTGCTTCTGCTTTACCTGTCACCTTTTGGTGGGTTTAAGTTCACTCTACAGAAAAGCAAAATTCTAGCGGCTGTCCTCCCCCATTAATATAAGACATGCAGCATTTCTACCTCTGTTCTTTGGCATTGGAATGATGCTTTTATTGGACTTGCTGGTGGAGCTCTTGGACACTCCCTTTACACTAATGGACTTCTCAAGGATTGACTGCAGAAGTCCATGGACTTTGCATCTGGCAGTTTTGGGGTCTGCTTCACCTGGCAGGCCCTGCACCCCTCTCCTGCAAGGCCACATGTCCCTCACCTGGCAGGGCACAAGACCCTTCACCTGCAGACCAAGCCCCTTCACCTACCAGGCCACACCCTTCACCTGCCAGGCCCTTCAGGCCAAGCCCCTCATTGCCAGGCCATGTACTCTCCACCTGCCAGGCCTTGAGTCCCTTCACCATTAGCTCCCACCCCTTCACTGTCAGGCCCTGCCCTTTGGTCCACCAGCCCCCACCCTCTCAACCCACCAGGCCTCCCCTCAGCCTTACACTGGACCTTGCTACTTTTACTTATGGCTTGCTCCTTGTCTTACTACTCTTACTTATCGCTTGTTTCCTGTCTTATTCTAGTTCTTTTAAAAAAAAAAAATCTGCCCAACATCATTTAGATTTCTGCCCAAAAGATTTCTGTTCACCCCTACACTGCTATTCCTCTGTCAGAAATGGATTCCTTTGCAGACATTGACCCATTTAAATATGGCCATTAGATAAAAATAAAAGGGGAGATGTAGGGAAATTGTAAGGATGTGGTAGAGCCTGGCAGGGCTTGACCTAAGGAGTGTGTGTATCCTGTAAGGCTCTCTCTCTCTACCGAGAGGTTGAGCAAGGAGGATTGGGAAGCTGACTCTGGCCATTGTGGTTTGTGCCATGTGAGTAACCATGTGTGCTACCGTCCTACTCTGGGGTGTTAGGATGAATAAAGATTTGTATTTCTTTGCTGCTACAAGCTTAGTTCCAGGGTCATCTCTCCCTCGCACTATGCTAGCCCAACAGATGAAGAGTTAGGGGAGGGGTACTCCATTTTGTATATAGCTAGTAGGTGTATTTTAGTTATATTCCAAAGGTTCTGCAGCTGTACTAATTTTGTCCCCTCTATACTGGATTTCTATATCTCTTATTAATGCATTTGAACACACATATTTTAAATATATGAATAAGGAATACATATAGGGACTGCGTGGTAGTACAATTGTTATAAAACTCTCTCCCACCCACCTCTTTCCTAGGAATGGGGTCCCAGGTTTAATTCCCTAGTCTGTAGGCATAAGCTTCTTGATTCATGAATGATGGAGTAGTTTTGTAGGTGGTTTTTACTCCAATTCCTCTCTTGGTCCTTCTTTCCCTCTCCATGTCTATCGCTCTCTATCCCTATTATAAAGAACAAAGTAAAGAAAAAGAGAGACAGAGAGAAAAGAAAGAATGAAGAGAGTGATGGAGGGAAGGAGAAAGAAGGAAGGTAGTAAGGAAGGATGAAAGAAAAGAAGGAAAGAAGGAAGGAAGGAAGGAAGGAAGGAAGGAAGGAAGGAAGGAAGGAAAAGAAATAATGCTGCTGAGACCAATGAAGTCATTTTTGTACACTGAACCCTGGGGATAACCCTGGTGTAATTGCACAAAGAGTTTGATAGTGGGTAAAATGAATATGTATAAATTATACAGGTGTAAATCTGTATTTCTAAAACATTAGAATGTGAATCAATGTAAAATTAATAAAAACAAAAGAGGAAATGAACATATGGCATAGATATTCTATATATGATCTTTACATAGTATATAATAGATATGCAATATGTTTACTCTATATAAAGACTATGTATCCTATAAAGTTATATACAGTTGTGCCATTTCACAATTATCATTTCATAAACTCTCTTTTGTATGTACATGCTGGTAAGGATTATGAACTGGTGTAGCAAAGACAGCTAAGGTATTAGCCTTACTACTGTTATCCATTACCAGTTTTTAGTGTTAGTGTTTTCTTGTTTTAGGGTCTTTCCTCTCATTTGAGGTCCTGAGTATTCACATGTGTGCTGACTTTGCATTGCCATTAGAATATTCTCTGTTGGTTAACAATGGTAGGGGTTGTCTCCTTTGTTGTGTACGCAAATGAAGATAACCAATGGGTTCTGCCTTATATCTCTCTTATCTCCACTCTGATATCTCTTCTGTGGCTTGTTTGCTTTATTGGCATTTTAAGGTAAAAATATATTATAAAAGTTGTATTGGTTTTAACTTATCTTTAACTCTTTAAGACATTATTTTTCTAAATACTCAGCTCCAATCACCTAGCACTATATCCTAACCCAATCTATATCTGTAAGAGTATGAGAAAAGGAATGGTGACAGTGGAAGAGAGAAGGTTTTTGTTTTTGTCTAATGATTTTATCTCCCATGACATTCAGGCTTCAGATCCACCAGAAAAGTATCAGTTAAGATGAAAATTAAATCCTATTGTTAAGAAGCATCTGGAGGAGAATTGAGTTTGTTCAAACTCTGAAAATACCAATATTATCATAGCAAATGCCTACATGGAGAGATACTTCATGATTAGTCTTTAGGGAAATGCAAATTTGATCTTATTATGATACTTCCACTCATCCAAAAAATGGTCTGAAATGAAAAAGACAGGCATTGGCAAGGCTATAGAATAGCTGAATTCTCATACACTGTAGGTAGGAGTATATTGGGGGAAAACACTTTGTAAAACTATGAGGCAGCAACTAGCAAGTAGACGATGTCGTTGCCATTTGTCTTAGTGATCCCACTCCTTGCTATATGCCACCTAAAATGATGAATTTAATCTTGTGATGACAACATAACTTACTTGTGATTACAATACTACTTAAGAATAGAGTATTCCAGGGGGCCAGATGGTGGAACACCTGTTTGAGCACACTTTACAGTGTGCAAGAACCCAGGTTCAAGCTCCTGGTCCACCTGCAGGGGAAAAGCTTCATGAGTGGTGAAGCAGTGCTGCAGGTGTATCTCTATCTTTCTTCCTCTATGCCCCCCTTTTACCTTTTGATTTATGGCTGTCTCTATCCAATAAATAAATAAAGATAATAGTGGTCTGGGAGGTGGCGCAGTGGATAAAGTGCTGGATTCTCAAGCGTGAGGTCCTGAGTTCAAGCCCTGGCAGCACATGTGCCAGTGTGATGTCTGGTTCTTTCTCTTTTCCTATCTTTCTCATCAATAAATAAATAAAATATTTAAATAAATAAAAAGATAATAAAGATAAAGAGAATAATCTAGTGCAAATATGTGCATCGTGTTCACATAGTAATGTGAATATTTAATATTTAATAAGTCGTCACTCAGGCAATAGCGTGGATGTATTACAAAATTTAATAGGGAGTTGATACAAAGCCAAAGTCAAAAGAGTACAGGTTTTATTTAGAAATAAAAAAAATAAAAATAAAAATAAAAATAATCTGTATGTTAGAATTTATAGTATTTGTTACCTTTAGAAGATACCTTTAGAAGATAGAGATATGAGAGTTGCAAATAATGTTGGCGAACATATCAGGAAAGTTCTATCTGTTGACTCTTGTTGTTTTCACATGAGTAGGCTTGTTTTCTGTGTAATTGTATTTAATAAGCTGTATAGTTTGGCCTGTGTATTTTTCCTTGGTCATATTACACTATAGTAATGTTTTACCTAAAATAAAACAAGACAAAATAATATCTTACAGTTGTTTCTTAATCATATCCATTGGTTCTAAATAAAACAAGTTCAATGCTGTTAAATCTAAAAAATATATGAAATTAGACATTTTGCAGTTGAGGGAAACACAATGTAATAAATGCCAATGCTAGCTTATAATGATATGTAGCTGAATTCTGTATAATCTTATGCTTCCTTGTTATTTAAGGAATGAAAACTCAAGTTTTAATAATGAGATAGAGGTCATGTATTTCTATTTTTTGCACATAAGACTCTAGAAACTTTAACAATATTTATCATTTTTAATTTGGTAGAGAGAAGTGGAGAAGTAAAAGGGAGATAGAGAAGAGAGAGAGAGGGAAAGAATGAAAGAGAAAAAGAGAACCACAACACTGCTTCACAACTCTCTTTTTTTGTATATGTATTTTACTAAAGGATTAATGGTTTACCATAAATACAGCTGTTGATACATAAGTAACATATCTCAACTTTCTACAAGACATTCTTACCTACAGCGTAGGTCTTCCTCTACCATCTTGCATCTGGACCTGAAAGGAACCATCATCTTTCCAGAGTCCTTCGCTTTGTTGCAATACACCAAATGCAGTCCCAATTCTACTGTGTGTTTCTTCTCTTCTCCTACAGGTGGGGACTGGGAGCTTGAATCTGGGTCCTTGTGCATAGTGATGTGTGAGATCAGCCAGATTCACCACTGTCAGGCCCCAAAATACAAGTTATTTTAAAATACTTTTAACATCAACTTTGAAAGAACAGAAATATGGATATCAAACTAATTAACATTTAGTATTCTCAACAATTTGAAAGAGATCAACTTATCAGCTTCTATTTCATTCATTAAACTTCTGTACCCGCCCCCTCCTGCAAATAGAAAACTAAATTTAAAAGCTTTTCCTTATCTCAGAATTCTTAGAATGTTCCTTGGAATGGGAAAGCAGATAAACCTCACAGTGGCAGTGGTTTAAAAAAAATTTTCAGCCATTGAACAAAGTGTGACAGGAGGACTTTCCCATCAAATTTAGCACACTTTTCTTGACCATAATGATACTGTCAGTCAGTGTATTTCTTTTTTTTTAAATTTTATTTATTTATTCCCTTTTTGTTGCCCTTGTTGTTTTATTGTTGTAGTTATTGTTGTTGTCGTTGTTGAACAGTCAGTGTATTTCATTGTACATTCTTCATACATATACATAATGTGTTATATAAAGTCCCATATACCTTCAAACCATGACATTACTGTCTGACTTAGCAAGGTTCAATGCTGGGAAAAGAAAAAAAAAAAACTTACTGGTGTATATATTGGCTACACTACATCTTTCATTTTGATCTAATTATGTTACAGTCACATAGACATGGCAGAAATGAACCCTTCAGAAAAAAGTAAAAAGGACAAGTTTTATAAATAATTTTAAAATGACTTGTGAAACAAATATGAAACATTCAGAAAGCCTCACAAAATAGTGTTTCTTTAAATGAAGACAGCTTTGCTACTTCTATCAGGGAACAAATGATTTATTGCAAGTGATACATTCCTATTATTGATGAGATCTGACAATACCATTAGACTAATATGTAGCAACTGTACTTTCTCTTGATGAGCTTATCAGTTTTTTCCCCAGAACTGAGGGATGTACTATGAAAGCAAGAAGACTTGGATGCTTAAAAGAAGGTACAGGATTGAAATATCAAAGAACTGTGTTGGTTTCTCTGTTCTTAGATCAAATGATAAAGGAGAATGTTAGGACTTCCAATGTATCAGGAATTATACTGGAAGTGTTCAAGTAATCCACCAGTCAATTTTTGTTTTGTGGGAATAGTTAAACTTTAGTAAAGCAATGTATTGAATACTAGACCACTCTTTTTGAATCCCTGGAGCCAGGTTCTTAAGCCATTCAAATAAATCTGAGACTAAGAGCTCATGAAACTAAACTCTATTTTATCCAACTTAAAATAACTGTAGTGCCTCCAAATATACAAATTTCTATACAAGTTGGGTTTAGAGGATAGACATGTGAGATTCAATAATTCTCTTCCAAGTAATCTTATGATTTTTTATTTTGAGTTTTTTGTGCATATTATCATTTTCAAATATATTGACAGTATATTATTTACTCAGTTACTCATCCCCCCAAAGCATTTTCTAATTTCTTCTACTTATTTATTATGCAAGATTTTTTGAAGGAAACTTCAAATAATGGTTAATGGTTGAGTGCATGTTTATTTGTTTGAATATTTATTTTAATGAGAGTGACTAGAATACTGCTGTTGGAAATTGAATTTGGGACCTCAGAGCCTCAGGCAATAAAGTCTTTTGCATAACCTTTATGCTGTTTCCCCAGCTGGGGAAACATGCTGTATTATATAAAAGGACCCTGGCTCAATCCCAGAATGCCCACCTGCAGGTAGAAGCTTTACAAGTGGTGAAGGAGTACTGTCAATCTCAATCTCTCTCTCTCTCTCTCTCTCTCTCTCTCTCTCTCATCTCCCTTTTCTCTCTCAGTTTCTGTCTCTATCAAAAAATTAAACAAATGAAAATAAAGTTAAAAAAATAGAGTTAACCCAGGGGTCTCAGACAGTGATGCACCCAGCTAAGCACACATGTGCAAATGTTGTGGGGTTCGGCAAGGTAAAAAAAAGAGTGCCTTTATTTCCAAGCTGAGACTGCCTCACAGCAAGGTGCTGTTTAGAATGCAGCCCCTGCTCTTTTCATACAGCTAATCATAAAGGGAAAACACACACACACACAAAACTGCAATAAATAAACTGGTTACAGAAGCTAATAAAGACAGCTGTTTTGTAATTATTTTCTTGGGGGGGGAACCACCAGGCAATTTTGCAAAATTCAGAGAAACCCACACTCTCCACACCCTCTTAAGAGTGCTTGGAGAAGGCACTGTTTATTTTAGTTGAGCAAGAATTTTCCTGGAACTTGTAGGGTCACTGGGGATGCCAAAATGGCATTACCCAAGTCAAGCTGTCAGAGAAGGACCTGGGTTCTAGCCTCTGGTTCCTGCTTGCAAAGGGAGAAGCTTCAGGAGAAGTAAAGCAGGTTTTCAGGTATCTATTTTTCTCTTCCCTTCTATATCTCTGCCTTGGTCATAATTTCTCTCTCTCCATATATATATTTACCAGAGTACTGTTCTACTCTGGCACATGCTGGTATGGGGCTGGGATTTTGAAGCCCAAGGCATGAGACTCTGTTTGTGTAACCATTATGCTATCTAACCTCTACACACTAATAAAAATAGAAAGGTTAAAAGAGAGAGAGAGAGAGAGAGAGAGAGAGAGAGAGAGAGGAAAGAAAAAAGGCAATTAGAAGCTGTGGATTTATAGTGTTAGAACTGAGTACCAGCTGTAACATTGGTGGCAGGGGAGATAAATTAAAGGAAGATGATCGAAGTCTATGAGCTCACCAATTCCATCAGGACCGAGAAAGAGAAGAAGGGGAAACAAAAAAAAAGGAAGAACACAGAAGTAATTTGTGTGACTTAGAAAGAAAGACAAGACAGGACCATAAAATAAATGGATAAATATATTAAATGTATATGAATATAGATAGTTTTTAGAAATAATAGTCAACCCAAATTTGTGATATTTAGAACTAATGCTAACTAATAGGGACACAGAACTCTGGTGTTGGGAACAGTGTGGAATGAGACTCATTATAATTTCATAAATCAATATTAAGTCATGTAAAAATAGTTAAAAAAATTAATACTGCTCATGGGTGTTTAAGAACCATTAGTGAATAGAACTATCTAGTGGTACACTTGGTTGTATAGTTTATTTGGTTGTTTTGTTAATATAAAGGTTGCAAGGGAAATATAAACTATAATCTATATAAGTATGAGAATGCAGGGACCTTAGATGAATGGAGTAATAAGACATTCCTAGAAGTTTAGACATGGGCAAGATTTGAGCAAGGAAGAGAGTGACGTAAATGAGTAAAGTGGATGAAATATTTCAGGCAGAGAAAAATGTATACATAGTGGCAGAACAGACACCTTACTTTACCTCAGGGACTGAGGTAAAACAAAAACAACTGTTAACATTCTACAACTGTGATACAGAGAGTGGCTGTAGAGTAGGAGCCATTTCACATCACTTTCCTGATAAACTTGGAAAGACAAGCAAAAACTCGCCTGAAAACTCAACAAAATATATCTAGGATTTCTTCAGAAACCCATTAAGCTATAGACTGTGGCCAGTATGTGAAAAGGGGTAGAGGAAAACATTCTTGGAAATCAAGAAGCCATAAATGGTGAAGGCTGATTCTAAACTAGAAGTGAAATAGCTGATCACTTTACCAGGCCTGGAAGACCTAGCATAGAGTTTCAGTTCATCATTCAAGAGCTCATCTATACCAACACAAGTGTCTGTCAGTCTAATGATTGGCAGAATCTAGACTTAGTGACCATAAAATAGGGAAGAGAATGTTTGGGTCCAACCCTAGTTTGTGTATCCCAAGTATTTCCCTATGTCTCTGTTGTCTTCTTTTCTGATAACCATTATCCTCTTATACAAAAAAACAATACAATTATTTGTCTTATATTTCTTCCTTATATTTCTGATTTACCTCTTAATCACCAGTGACTTATTAAGTTAAAAATACACTTATAATTAAAAAGTACTGTGATTGTCTGAGGCTCCTATAGTCCACGGAGAAGATAAATCTCAAATGAATCATAAAAAAGCAAGGGAAATAGTCACTGTGCTGCACCTCAGGAATTAGTGTGACAGACCGCTACAGCGGAAGAGCAGCAGGAAGGTTCAGAGAACTCTGAAGGTGACCACCCAGTGGGTCAGGAGTCGGCGCAAGTGAGAACAGAATACACCACACTCTGTTGGAGGGTGAATCTGAGCTCAATTTTCATTCAGCAAGTGAGAGTTTATATATCTTTCAGCCTTACATAAAGAATATCTGGAACAGAAAGTAAAACTCATTTCTTGATTAGATGGCCTTGCGGTTTTAGACAGAAATGTCATACTTTATGAGGTGATGCATTTCTGAGTAATAGGCTTAGCAGATAGTATTTTATGTAGAGTTTTAACATATTTCATAAGAGGATGTGAGTAATTATTACTAAGAATTTTTCCTAAAACTTTATGTATTTGATGACCCATAACTTTGTCCACCTCATTTCCTGTTCATCTGTATCTAATCTGGGAAGAGGGACTGTTCATCTCCGATTACATGGCATCATTACCATGTACATAATGAAAACAATAATCAGAGTTTTCAATTTAGATCGGCTCAGGATGCCAAGACCCACTCCCAGAATTCTTCTTCCTTGAAGAGAGTTTTCCGGGGTGCTGACCCTGTCAGACCCATCGTTCTAGATTTGAGTGGGGTGTGGCATTTCCTCCTTTTTAAAATTTATGATAGATAGATAGATAGATAGGATCTATCATCCCATTCCCTCCCCTGATACCTTTCCTATTTTTTAATCCTCTAGGAGTATGGACCTAAGGTCATTGTGGGATGCAGAAGGTGGAAGGTCTGGCTTCTGTAATTGCTTCCCCACTGAACATGGGTTCATCCGTACTCAATATGGATGTTCATCCATATGGATCGAACAGGTTGATCCATATTCCCAGCCTGTGTCTCTCTTTCCCTAGAGGGGTGGGGTTCTGAGGAATCAGAGCTCCAGGACACATTGATGGGGCTGTCTGTCCAGAGAAGTCTGGTTGAATTCATGAAATCATCTGGACCGTGGTGGCTGAAAAGAGAATTAACATACAATGCCAAACAAATTGTTGACTAATTATGAATATAAAGGCTGGAATAGTGCATATGAAGAGTTGGGGTGAAGTGTCTGTTTTATAGATAGCTAGTAGACCAGGGACCATGAGATAGGACATATGTTCACATGTATCCATAAATTAGGGCAAAATATATACCTGAATACAAAAGTACAGAATAGTTTGCAGTGAGTAAGTCTAAAGTTCGTAATGAAATAGTATCTACTTAGACATAGATACCCTCCTCACCTATTTCCTATTATACTTCCCTCACTCATTACAAACCAAAACTAATCTTATCAAATAAGGACTACAAAAACTGAGTAAGGGCAAGAGACTGGCATAATTTAACAATGACTTTTTAGTCACTATCAGGCCACCCCATCAGCTGGGGCCCTAGTCAGGGAGTCCTGAGATTCCCAAACAGACATGATGGGCCTAGACTTTGAATAAATCCCTCTCTCCATTGTTATCAGTCATCTCTATCAGGAACAATAAAATAAACACCTTTGTGGGGTCTCATAGGAACTTGCCCCTAACTTGGATCAACAAAGGCAGAGAATGTTCCATCCTCCAAAGGGAGGATAGACAACATACTCTGTGCTAAACCTGAGGAAGGTGGGTCCTGATCAGGGAAACTTTGAATGTTCCTACTCATAACCACAGAAAGTGAGCTTAGATCTATAGGGATGCAGAGGTCACATAGGCTCCTAATCTGAATAAGGGCCAAATTGATGGGGTTCACAGTCAACTATATTTATACACCTTTCCCATATTTGGCCACTGCTCTTTTCCCTGATCCAGCTTTCTGGTCCTTTTTCCATCCATGACATCATCTCCCCAGACAATAACTTGGATCCACCTGCACATCAGATTTCAAGCTCAGATAAAAAAAAAAACAAAACACACAACAACAAACAACAACAACAACAACAACAAAAAAACTAGTATAGCCACAGGCCCTTTGGACTATAACATTATTGAGAATCTTAAGGTGCCATTTGTTTGATAAGCCTTTAGACTGGTTATGAGGAATCTAGTTTAAGAGTTTTGAAATCACTTCGAAAAGGTATTTGAAGTGGCAACAAACAACAAATATAAAATCAATTTCTATACCACATTCTAGAATGCTTTCTCAAAAACCTATATGAGTCTAATTAAAAGAGGTCAGAAACTCAACCACTGATTCCTGTGTGTTTTATCATGTTCTCTTATTGTTTCTGTGGCAAACGCTAGAAGAAGAAGATTGTTTCTGTAACATCCTATCCTCAATAGTAACTGGTTTTTTTGGAATGAAGTTACCTTTGTCAGTCTCCAGAAAATAATTACCAGTCTTTAGTTATGAAGGGTAAAGGGACAAAAAGTAACTCTAGAGAGCATGGGGTATGATCTCAGAGGTATTCAGACAGTACCCCGTCTTTTAGTCTTTTAGGAGAAAGTGCTATAATGGTGCTTCAACCTTTAGCTGTTTTATTATTATTATTATTATTATTTAAATATTTATTTTATTTATTCCCTTTTGTTGCCATTGTTGTTTTATTGTTGTAGTTATTTTTGTTGTCATTGTTGTTGTTGGATAGGACAGAGAGAAATGGAGAGAGGAGGGGAAGACAGAGGGGGAGAGAAAGATAGACACCTACAGACCTGATTTTCTGCTTGTGAAGTGAATCCCCTGCAGGTGGGGAGCCAGGACTTGAACCAGTATCCTTAAACTGGTCCTTGTGCTTTGTGCCACCTGCACTTAACCCTCTACGCTACAGGCCGACTCTCTATTATTATTCATTATTATTATTATTGACTTAATAATGATTTGCAAGATCGTAGGATAAGATGGGTACAAGTCCACACAATTCCTACCACCAGAGTTCTCTATCCCCTCCCCTCCATTGGAAGCTTTCCTATTACTTAACCCTCTGGGAGTATTATCATTATGGGGTAGAATCATTATGGGGTGCAGGAGATGGAATGACTGGCTTCCATAATTGCTTATCCACTAAAGAACATTAGTGTTGGCAGGTCGATCCATACTCTGGTATTTTAATGGAGTTTCTAATGTGACTAGTTGTGATCATGTGGATAGATTATGGACAAGTACTCTATGTTTAAGCTAGAAGTCTTCAGAAAGCATAAGCATTCCCTTTTTTAATTTTCTGTCCTTAATTTAACATTGTCTAATCACTACTGAGATTAAACTTTATTTGATAATACTTTGAAATCCTTGGAAGATCACTAATGGCTGATTGCTGTCTTTGAATTCTTTTTTTTAAATTTTTTTATTAATAAAAAGGAAACATTGACAAAACCATAGGATAAGAGGGATACAACTTCGCACAATTCCCACCACCAGAACTCCATAACCCATCCCCTCCTCTGATAGCTTTCCTATTCTTTAACCCTCTGGGAGTATGGACCCAAGGTCATTGTGGGATGCAGAAGGTGGAAGGTCTGGCTTCTGTAAATGCTTCCCGACTGAACATGGGCATTGACAGGTTGATCGATACTCCCAGCCTGTCTCTCTTTCCCTAGTGGTCCTGGGGGTCTAAGGCACATTGATGGGGTTGTCTGTCCAGGGAAGTCTATTTGGCATCCTGCTAGCATCTGGAATCTGGTGGCTGAAAAGAGAGTTAATATACAAAGCTAAACAAATTGTTGGACAATAATGAACCTAAAGTCTGGAATAGTGCAGGTGAAGCATTGGGGGGGGGGGGGGTCCACCATTTTGTAGATAGCTAGTATGCCTATTTTAGACTCAGGTGTAGCATAGAGTATGTTGTCCACCCTCCCTTCAGAGGATGGAGCATTCTCTACTGTTGTTGATCCAAGTTGTGGGCAAGGTCCTACAGGGCCCCACAAAGGGGTCTATTGTGTTGTTCCTGATAGAAATGACAGGTAACAATGGAGAGAGGGATTTATTCGAGTTCTAGGCCCATCAAGTCTGTTTGGGAATCTCAGGACTCCCTGATTAGGGCCCCAGCTAGTGGAGTGGGCTGATAGTGACTAAAGAGTCATCATTAAAGTATGCCAGTCTCTTGCCCTTATTTAGGTTTTGCAGTCCTTGCTTTGATAAGGTTAGCTTTGTAATGAGTGAGAGAACTATAATAGGAAGTAGGTGAGGAGGGTATCTAAGTCTAAGTGGACACTTCATTATGAACTTGATACTGACTCACTACAGATTCTTGTGTATTTTTGCTTTCAGGTATATATTTTGCTCTAATTTATGGATACATGTGAACATATGTTCTATCTAACCGGACCTTGCCTATATCTAGGTTTTGGGATTTTGTTAGTAAGTGAACCTCCTGGAATGGAATTAGAGACTACCATGAAAGGAAAGGTCTCACCTGAGTTATGAGGGTGAAGGGTTGTCATTCCATGCCTGAGGTCTCTGTACACAGTCTGAAGTGAAGCCTGCTGAGATGGTACTCCTTGCATTGATTAGGTTGAAATAGGCAGATGCAATATCATTTGGTATGACTTGCGAGAAGCATGCAGGGAAGTGGGCCCCACCCATGCCTTTGAATTCTTACACTGTTAACAAAAGTCTAGAGTTTTTATTTTTATAACTTTTGTGGCTTTAATATGAAAATTAAGATTGCTCACAGTAGGATAAATACAGTTTTGTGTAAATGGCACAGCTATGTAATTTCTACTTCTTTTATACCTCAGGTTACTACATTTATGCTCCTAACTAATTTTTATAAAGTAAGGGCAATGATTATGCAAAACACTCCTTGCAACATATAAACTTTGGGGATTTGGTGGCTTCTTTACATATTTCTTACTTTATTTATTTATTTTGCTATCAGGATTATCTCTGGGGCTTGGTGGCAACACTATAGATCTACTGCTCTGTACTTTATATTAAATAAGACAGAGAGAAATTGAAAGAGGTTGGGGAGATAGAAAGGGAGAGAAAGACAGCTACATACATGCAGTAGGGAGCATCACATTTAATACTTATCAAAATGTGTTGTATGCTTTACATTGGGTAGTTCTCCCCCGCCAAGAGAATTGCATCAGTCCTGTTAATTTCACGGGCCCGCTTGGCCCCACCCCTAGGGACCCCGCCAGAGTTCCAGAGTGACAGAGTTGGAGCGTTTCAGAGTTCCAGAGTTGGAGGGTTCCTGAGTTCGAGAGTTGGAGAGAGTGCTTGCGCCGCCGCAAAGAGACAGCGGAGTTCTGTTTGGTGATTAGTTTGTCTTAGTTTATGAATCGTTGTTCCTGAATAAAGAAATACAGCTTCCCTGCCCAGCCGTTGTCTCCGCATCTCTGTTACCCACCGTGAAGCTAGCCAGCCCGGATAGCAAGAGCCTACAAATTTTAACAACAAAAATGGATGAGTTTTGTTTGTTTGTTTTTACTAGGGGAGGCCTTAAGTTCTTTCTTTGTATCTCTATATTTTATCTCTAGTCTGTTCCCTTAACTGATGACTGTATTATCTCTTATGGTTCCTTTTTTTATCCACAATTTGAAATACACAATTATTTTATCTTATGTTAGTTCTGTGTTTTGTTCATTTTCAATAGTATCACTTTAGTGTCTTAAAATTCATTTTTAGTGTCTTATTCATTCATTGATTTACAGTTCCTCCAGATTAGGATTATATTGATTGGCTTATTTTCTGAGCATTCATATCTTAGTGCTGGCTGACTAAAGTCTTTTTTAAATATTTTTTCTTAATGAAGGAGATAGAGAGAAAGCACACACATACAGAAAGAGAGAAAGAGAGAGAAGAGAAAGAGAGAGCTAGAGAGATGGATGATAGATAAAGACTAGAGCGTTTATCAGCCCTGGTTTCTGAGCCCAGAGCCTCAGGCATTAAAAATATTTTTATATACCAATTATGCTCCCCAGCCCTCACTTGATTTTTTGTTTTCTTTTGGAGGCGATTAACAGTTTACAGTAAACAATAAAATACTCTAGTTTGTAGACATGTAATATTTCTCAGTTTCCCACATAACAAGTCAGCCCCTTCTAGGTCCTCCTCTGCCATCATTTTCCAGGACATGAACCCTCCCCCATAACCACAGCATCTTTTACTTTGGTGCAATACACCAAACCCAGTCTGAGTTCTGCTTTGTGTATTCTTATTTTTAAGCTTCTATTTTTTATTATTAGTGATTTGATACTGACAGATAAGATGTGAGATAAGAGAGACACAACCACACAACTCCCACCACCATCTTGCCATGCCCCATCTTCTCCACTAGAATCTTCCTCACTCTTTATCCTTCTAGGAGTATGGCCCAAAGAACTCTATGTGGTACAGAAGGTAAGAGGTCTGGCTTCTTTAATTACTGCTCTGCTGGACATGGGCGTTGACAGGTCAATCCATACCCCCAGCCTGTCTCTGCCTTTCCTTAGTTGGGTAAGACTCCAGGAGGTGGGTTTCCAGGATACATTGGTGAAGTTGTCTCCTGACTCAATTATTATTTTTTAATTTTTTATTTATAAAAAGGAAACATTGACAAAACCATAAGAGGGGTACAATTCCACACAATTCTCACTACCAGAACTCCAGATACCATCCCCTCCTTTGGTAGCTTTCCTATTCTTTATCCCTCTGGGAGTATGGACCCAAGGTCATTGTGGGATGCAGAAGGTGGATGGTTCCGTTATGTAATTGCTTCCCCACTGAACATGGGCGTTGACAGGTCAATCCATACTCCCAGCCTGCTTCTCTCTTTCCATAGTGGGGTGGGGCTCTGGGGAATCAATGCTCCAGGACACATTGGTGGGGTTGTCTGTCCAGGGAAGTCTGGTTGGAATCATGCTAACATTTGGAACCTGGTGGCTGAAAAGAGAGTTAACTAAAGCCAAACAAGTTGTTGATTAATCATTAACCTAAAGGCTAGAGTAGTGCAGATGAAGAGTTGGGGGGGGGGGTCTCCATTCTGTAGATAGCTAGTAGGCATATTTTAGTTAAACTCAATTCTTATCTGGAGTCTCTAGGAACAAGTCCACATTTAACATTCTTGTTGGCACAGTCAGGGTTCTCTCAATTCCTTAAGACAATTCATATCTCCTTTCACCTCTTGTTCATCTTCAGAAAGACAGTGGAACACTGGGGTCTTCTTCACTTATCAGTCTCTTTATCTCTTTTCCTATCAACCAGTAAATGTGTTTTTGCTCTTATGGGGTCATGTTATTATACAGATACTTTTTCCTATTTTAAAGACAATAGAATAGCCTAATGGAAGCATCAGGGTGAAAACTTGACATACAAGCAGGCTGTATAGATTGGTTTGGAGTTATCATGACAAGTTATTTTAGAAATTCCTCCTGTTGCTCTTATCCTGATTCTACAGAAATGCTGTTGGCAACAGGGCTATATAATAGATTTTCCTTACACTTTGATTACTAGAGAGTACCATAACTCAACATATAAATGTCTTCCTAGAAAAAAAATATATTGACAGGATAACTGAAAAGGGCAAGGGAGATAGTGTTGAAATAGTCTTTCACCTCTCCTGAAGTTTCCCTCCCTGTAGATGGAGACCAGGTGCTTAAACCTAGGTCCTTGTGCATGATAATATGTGCACTCAACCAGGCAGACCACCACCCAGCCCCTAGAATTTTTTTTTCTTACCTCTCACCAGTTTAAGTCACTTATTTGTTTATACACTTATGGACTTATATTCTTATAATGCCACAGTTTATTTTTAAGTTATTGAATATAAGGTAGAATAATACAAGTAAACTAATTATCCAATTCACAGAAATATACCTGGAAACAAATGTTGACAAACAGTTTTATTGGGGATGCAGGATGGCAGTGGTTCTTTTAGTTCTGCCCAAAAAGTCAACTTTTCAAGTTGACTACATGTAAAATGCATTAAAATTAATAAACATATAATAAAAATCAAAGTAAAACCAGGAGTTAACTGAGTAGCTAGACTATGTGCTTGAACATGAATTTCCATGAGTTACTGAGTTCAGTCCCCAGTATCATAATGAAGGCACCATGGACAGAACCAAAAGGAACTCCAGGGATAATTTTGCTTTGATGTGACTCTCTCTCTATGTCTCCTACTCCTACTCTGCAAGTATATAAACTAAAACTAAAAAGAAATGATTTTGAAAATCACTTGGAAGTATTGTGTTTATGTAAATTCTCTGATTTATTAATAAGCACCACATAAAAAATGAAAACAGGGACTGGGGAGATAGCATAATGGTTATGAAAACAGACTCCCATACCTGAGGCTCAGAGGTCCCAGATTCAATCCCCTGTAGTACCATAAACCAGAGCTCTGGCAAAAGAGAAAAAAATTGAAAACAAGCTGCCAAACTCAGTACATTCATTACGTGAAAGAAGACCCAGTTTCTAGCCCTGATTCCTCTCTAGAGGGGAACACTTCATGAGTAGTGGAGCAATACTTTAGTTGTCTCTCTGTCTCTCTGTCATCTCTTTCCCTTTCTCTATCTCTCACCCTCTATGGAAAAAAGAAGCCATAGGAGAAGTGGAGTTTTGCAAGCACTGGCATACCTAGTGATGGTAGGAAAATAAATAATAACAAAGATAATTAATCTCTGAGCAAAATCTCTAGCAGGAATAATAATGCACTGGACACATGTCACCATCATGTGGTAGAAATAGCCAGTCAGCCAGTAATGGGAATATGACTTAATGCTCTTGTCTGCACGTCCTCTGAGTTTTCCTTTTTCACTAACTGAAGCTTTGTACACACCCCCAGGTCAGACATCTTGCCTCTTGTGTTTTACGCAATCTCAAGTTTGCAGTCCATGCTGGCTAAGTAATAATAATTGTTATTGACTCTCATTCCCTGGGCATTGTTCCCAGTATTGATGATGTCAGTGAGCATTAGATCTCCCAGGGAAACATGAAACATGAATTTCCTGGCTGGGCCCCAGTGAAAAGTAGAAAGAGAAAAATGATGTCCATTCTATTATGCAATAAGTTATGGTCCTTAGGGGTACGGAAGAAAAAAAGCAACAAAAAAAAAAGCAATACAAATGCAAGAGAACGTTCAATTCACTTGTTTGTCCTTTAGTTACTTATCTTTCTTAGTTGCTGTAGATTCAGTTCATAATATAATAACACCCTTAAATCCATAAACAAACTCAAGAAATAAAATATTGGAATCCCATAGACAGTGGACTCAAGAACCCAAGGGTTCAATTCATCCAGCAAGAGGAAAACAGAAGACCAGCAGAGCTCCTCCTGGCATCAATAGTGGGCTACAGGTTTGGACGAGACTGCTATGGTAAAAGAGGGTCCTCTGTAATACTAGGAATCATAAAAAGTGGGTCGGGTGGGGGCAGAAGGGATAGTACAGAATTCTGGGTAATGCTCCTGATTCTCATTTTTATAGTTAAGACATTGCTGACATTTTCTGATGCTCCATCATGGCCTTGATTGACCTCAGCTTGAAATAATCCATATCCACAAGTCAAAGTGAGATGAGTTGGGGAGGCTTGTCATGAACATCTTGGAAAAGTCTTGCCTAGGCCTATTTCTATTTATTTATATATTTTTGTATATTCGTATTGACTCATCTGTTTGTTTATTTTTACCAGAGTACCACACAGCTCTGACTGATGGTGGTGTTGGGGTTGAACCTGGGACTTTGGTGCCTCAGGCATGGAAGTCTTTCTAAAGGTAGTGGTGAACCTGGTAGAGTATACACATTAAAGTGTGGAAGGATCCCAGTTTAAATCCCAGGTATCTACCCGCAGTGGAGGAATTTCACAAGTGTGAAACAATTTTTGTCACTACATAATATAAATAAATAAGATATCAAAAATGTCTTTCTGCATAAGTGTTATGCAGTTTCTGCAGTGAGCTCTCCATTCATCTTTATATTTATTTTTGTTTTTGTTTTTACCAGATCATTGATCTTTTCTTACGGTGGTGTGGGGTATTGAACATGGGACTTCTGAGCCTCAAGCATGGGAGTCTCTTTGTAATTTATTTATGTATTTATTTGTTTATTTATTTATGCATTTATCTCTAGGGTTATTACTGCAACTTGGTGCCTGCATTACAAATCCACTGCTCCTGGAGGGTTTTTTTCCTTTTGTTTTACTTGTTGTTTAAAGTTTTTTGTTGTTGTTGTTGTTATTTCTGTCTTTGTTGTTGGATAGAACAGAGAAAATTTGAGAAAGGAAAGGAAGACAGAGGGGGAGAGAAAGATGGACACCTGCAGGCCTGCTTCACCAGCTGTGAAGCAACCCCCCTGCAGGTGGAGAACCAGGTGCTCAAATTGGGATCCTTAGGAAGGTCCTTGTGCTTCATGCCATGTGCACTTAACCTGCTGTGCCACTACCCAGCCCCCCTTGGTAGTCTCTTTGCATAACTATTATACTATCTATCCCCACCTCTCTATTTATCTGTCTCTACTTATCTAAAAATATAATCACAGGACATGAACTGATCTTGTGGTTCTAAATCACTTTTGATGATTGATTATATTGTATTGTATTGTATTGTATAGTATTGTATTGTATTGTATTGTATTGTATTATATTATATTATATTATATTATATTATATTATATTATATTATATTATATTATATTATATTTATTATATTAAGGAAAGGGGAGATAAGAAGAGAGTGACAGAGAAAGAGAGGCACCTGAAGCACTGCTTTACCATTTGTGAGGCTTCTTCCCTGCAGGTGGAGGCCTGGGCTTGAACTTGGGTCCTTGCATATTGCAACATGTGTGCTCAATCAGGTTTTCCACCACCAATATCCTATGACTAATATTCTTTTGGACACAATTTAGCTTAACATATCAAGTCATTGTTACCAGATATTTGAGCTGAATTATTTTGAAGTGGACACTCTGACAATTCTCATGAGTTGATTTTGCTTCAAAGCAAATCTATTTGAGGACTTATTTTGTAGCCATCATCCTGTGTTCCGATGTGTAGTGTCAACGATATGGAAGGAAGTAAATATGAGAGATGCATCTTAGAATTGAATATGAGTAATAAATATGGGGTCAATTTACAAATACTAGAAGGACCATATTTACCTAACAAGCTATTAAAGGTTAGCACAAAAAACATATACGGCATATGAACTCTTTAATTTGGGGGCCAGGCTGTGGTGCACCTGGTTAAGTGCATATATTACAGTACACAAGGACCTGGGTTCAAGCCGGTGGTCCCCATCTGCAGCTTCTCGAATGGTGAAATCGGGCTGCAGGTGTCTCTCTGATTCTTTCCCTCTTTACTATCCCTCCCTTCTCAACTTCTCTCTGTCTATATCCAATACTAAATAAACAAAATAAACAAATAAATAATGAATAAAAAGTTAAAAAGTGCTGGGAAATTGTGCTGATGCAGTCACATCTGGCACGTTGTCCCCTCAAGCTACTGCTAGTTCCCACGAGAGTTTGGACATTGTCGGAGTGCCTATTCAGCCATGTTGTGCCCTCAGGGAATTGTCTATATCCCTGCTATATTTGGAGTGCTTTGGTTACTGCTCCCCCCTCCCATTTTCACGAGAGTTATTATCCTATCCTGGAGTGCTATGGTTACTCCTCCCCCTTCCCATTCTCGCGAAAGCTACTCTTATAAAAGCCCTTCTTCTTCTGCACCTCACTCTCTTGCCAGTGCTTCACTCTGATGTTCTGATGCAGGAAAAGTTACTGCGTGAGGTGGCCATTTTCGCTACCTCCGTGTGACCCAACCTGCTTCTCTAGCACCCAACTCTGAGGTGCCAGCGCAAATAAAGATTTGTGTTTCCTCTTTGCTCCAGACCCCTCCTCTCTCTCGTCTCCATGGCCTGCGCACAACAACATCTGGCGCCGGACGTGTCTCGCACTCACGCCTGGCCTGAGGTCCAGAAAAGCCTCCCAGACACAGGTAAGTGGCAGCTGCCTGACTCTGTGGCCCTGCGTTTCCCCTCACCATGGGATTTTTTTCTTTTTATGAGGAGGTGTCCCAGTCATTATTTCCTTCTCTCCTGGGACAGGTTCTCGCTTTCAGAGACACTTTAATTTTCGCTACACCGTGGGTTCTCATAGCTATAATTGCCACTTACAAAATATGTACAACGTGGTCTGCCATGAGGATAAGCAACCTTGAGGCTGAGATACGAGAGTTAAAGCACATGTGCTTAAGACTTAGACGCCCTAAGTGATCAGCGGCTAGACCAAAAATTCCATTCCCACAAACACGTACACATGTTCAGAAGCTCCTCCGATCCTGCCCCCTGCCTCCCTGGTTTCAGCTTCTCCTGAGGCTTCTGCTTCTCTGGCCCCACCCCCTGCTTCCTCTGAGGCTTCCGGTTCTCTGACCCCACCCCTTGCCAATACGTCATCACTAAGAGACCTTGTGGCTGAGATACAAGAGTTAAAGGATATTTTTTCAGCATTTAAGGACTTTAAACCATGTGCAGTCCACCCAAAGAGCTCCATCCCCATAGATAAGTGTTCAGTTTCCCCTGCCACTACAGCACCTTCCACTTCTGTAGATCTCTCCCCAGTGTCATTGAACCAAATTCACACCTTCCCGGTAAATGTGGCCCCAAGTAGACAAAATCCTCAGGTGTGGCATCCATACTCCTCCAAAGAGCTCAGGGAACTCAGACAAGCCGTGAAGGAGGACAAAATTCATGCTCCATGGACCAAGTCCATTTTAAGGAATTTTGACAAGCACCTTAACAGCCCCCAGTAGTGGAAACACCTGGCTTGTGCTGCACTCCCAGACCCCCTCTACCTACAGTGGACAGCATACTTCTGTGATGAATGCTCTAGATAATCTCAGGAAAATAGTAACAAACAGATAGCATGGAATTTTGATGCTTTGTTTGAGCAGGAGTGTTTGAATCTGGAACTCAGCAGGCAGAATCCAACTGGTTATTTTGAACACATATGCATCTGCACAACACAAGCATGGGAAAGGGTGACCCCAACCAATGTAGATTTCTCAGTCCCTATTAACTCTGTTCGCCAAAACACTGATGAAACCTGAGCAAATTTCAACTCAAGGGTGAGGCAAACTTAGAGAGAAAGATTTATAATCCTGAAATCCTGTCTTTGCTCCTGCGTTCTATTGTCTGGGATGGCATGATACCACAATTCCATCAGGCATGCCTTAGTCTTAAACACCTACACCCAGACAGTTGGATTTTAGTGACACAGGAACTTACATCAGGCAATTATGGGGCACCCACTATGACACAGGTTTATGCTGTTACCCCACGTAATAAAAAAGGGGCCTGATTTCAGTGAGGTTGCCAAGGACATTGGCGTAACCCATGTCCTGATAAGGTGCAACCATGCCTCCAGTCAGGGCAACCCCGCCTCCAGTCAGGGTAACCCCGCTTTGAGTTACGGAGCCAGAAGCCACATACGGTGTGTCCCAGATGCCGTAAAGGGTTTCACTGGAAGAGATTGTTGGTCCAAATTTCATAAAGATGGCACGCTCCTGAATGGTACATATTCAGGGCCTGAGATTCTGTGGACCACCCCTGTTTTAGAACGTGTTCACCCTACTATGACAGTAAAGATTGACAATATTCCTTTTAAATTTTTTATTGACACGGGGGCAGAAAAGATGATATTAAGGCAAGCAGAGGTTCCCCAAAATTGGGAACTCCTCCTGGGTCCTTGTATACATGGCATTGGAGGGGTGACCTAATCCTTTCTCACACGAGATTCGCTCATGTGGGAAGACCCGGAAGGTTCTACTGGACATTTCCACCCATTGGTAGCTGATATTAGCACCAACCTATTGGGCAGGGATCTTCTAGAATGTCTTGATGTTAGGATATCCACAGAAGCCTCTGCAGAGCGTAACACCCACTCCCGTGAGACCAGATCTAATCAGCATCCCCAATACTAAATGCCACTGTTCGTAGCCAAACACCCTGCTTAAGCTGGCATTCTAATGAGCCTGTCTGGGTGATAAACTAGAAATTTTAAAAGAGCTCGACCGAGAGAGTTGTCCTTGGGACACATTCATCATTCTCAAAGCCCATGGAAATCTCCTGTCTTTGTGATTAAAAAGCACTGGGGAAAATGGCGCCTCCTTCAAGATCTCCGTGCAGTAAATAAAACCATGCAGGTCTGGGGCTCCCACCAAACGGGTTTACCTCTTGCTTCTGCAATTCCCACAGGAATTCCAGTCAGAGCTATTGATATACAAGATTGTTTTTTCTCTATTTACTTGCATCCGCAAGATTGTAAATGTTTTGCCTTCTCTGTTTCTTCTATTAATAATGCCAGCCCTGCTGACAGATTTGAATGGGTGGTGCTGCCCCAGGGCATGTCCAATAGTCCTACAATTTGTCAAGAGGCTGTTAAATCTGCCCTTTTTCCATATATCAATAAGGGCCTTAATGTTTTTCATTACATAGATGACATATTAATATTGGGAAAATCAGATACAGATCTCTATGCTTTACGTGATTTTCTCATTCCTGCATTAAAGAAAAGCGGCCTTAATGTGGCTCCAGAGAAGATACAGCTAATTCCTCCAATATCTTTTTTTAGGTTCAGAGATTTCTTTAACGCAAATTCATCCCTTAAAACCTAATGTCACCTTTCCTTCTAACCATACTCTTGCTTCTTTACAAAGTTTTCTAGGAAATTTAAGTTGGCTTAGGCAGTATCTCTATCTGCCTACAAGCTGCCTCCAACCACTGTTTGACCTGTTGAAAAGAAACAAACAGCCCTCCTCAAAACGTAAGTTAACTCCTGAGGGCTCCTCGGCACTGGAAAGGGTTAACCAGGCCCTCCAGGTCATGCACCTTGTTCGATTCTCTGCCTCCTCTCTGGTAAACCTTCTAATCTTCAACTCCACCCCCACAGTAGTAGGGGCATTGTGGGAAGACCATGGGGTTCTTGAGTGGCTTCACACACCACTAGGAGGAGCTCCAAGACTCCTCACTGAGATAGACGCGTTAGCATTCATGGTTCGCTAAGGGAGAAATAGGTCTGTGCAGGTCTTAGGGAAAGAACCGGATTTAATTATTCTGCCCTTTTCTCTCACAGATTCAGAGTGGCTCATGGGCCATCATTCCTGCTTGGCCATAAGCTTCATGGGGTTTCCGGGACAAATAGATAACCATTTTCCTTCTAAAAAATTGATGGTTCTTTACCTCTTTTGCCTCTACTAGCACCTAAGCATTTCTCTCAAGATCCCATTCCTTCTGCTTTTACAGTCTTCACTGATGGTGGAAAAAAGGGAGCTGCTGCCCTCATATATTACCCGGACAAACAACCCCCTAAACCTCTCTTTACTGAGCTTCCTGAGAATTCCCCTCAGTACAAAGAACTTTATGCTGTTTTCCTTGCATTAAAAGCTGTCCCAGAATCCTTCAACCTTTTTTCTGACAGTGTGTATACTGTTAAATTACTTCCATGGCTTGCTTGTTCTTATGTGAAAATTGATGACAACCCACTTTCCCCTCTCTTGATTCAAATCGCCTCTATGCTGTCTTCTTAAACCCAACCACTATATATTCAGCACCTTCGTTCCCACAACCCTTTTCCTGGTTCCCTGTCCGAAGGGAATGCTGCAGCTGACCGCCTTGCCTCCACAGGGGCTCTCCTAGTCTCTGTCTCTGATCCTGCTGATTTCCATTCTCTAACATATGTTAATATTAAAGGCCTTCAAGCTCGATTTCCTGATGTTCCTTTACCACAGTTAAAACATATCCTAGCTACAGGCTCTTCCTGTGCAAGTCTCATAAAAACACCTGCTATTCAGACTCTTGGTGTTAACCCCCGAGGCTTAAAAGCTAATGCTATTTGGAAAATTGATGTCACCCACATACCAAACTTTGGCAAACAAAAATATGTGTTTGTCTCAATTGATACCTTTTCTAAATTTATGTGGGCAACAGCTCAGACAGGAGAAAGCTCTAAAAAGTGTATAAGCCATATGCTCTCATGTTTTGCTGTGATGGGCTTACCTCTTCAACTGAAAACTGAAAATGGACATGCATTTACCAGCAAACAATTTAAAGATTTTTGTTCCCTCTGGAATATCACTCATACCACAGGCATTCCCTATAATCCACAGGGACAAGGCATTGTGAGAGGGCCCATCAAACCCTTAAGGCTCAATTAAATAAAGATAAAGGAGGAATGTACTCTCCCAATATCCAGCTAGCAAAAGCCTTAACTACGTTAAATCTCTTTAATATTTACAATAACTCGGACTTACCTCCTATTATTCTTCACTGGCAAACACCATCTACTCTCCCATCTATTAAGGTCAAATGGAAAGACCCACTTGATAAAATCTGGAAAGGGCCTGACCCTCTATTGACCATGGGAAGAGGTTTTGCATGCATTTTCCCTCTTAATTACTCTAAACCTGTCTGGGTTCCTGCCCTCCATGTCTGACAATACCCTCATGATGGCACTGTTATCCCTGAAGAACAAGAAATACAAGAGGACTAGATGCAGGATACATCCCAGGATCCATAATATGAGATGGCAGAACCTACAATAGTTGGCTCACAGAGCCCTCTCTCCTACCCCTTCCCTGAATGTCTTATGTTATGACTGGCCAGTTGTGTTTTATGAGTGAGTGTGTTGAATGACCAAAAATTTTTTGTATGACCCATCTGCTCAGAGTACTATAATGTTAAAACTATTGTCACTAACATGTGTTAATTCTCAAAGTAACCGGAGTCTGCTTATAGTCCAAAGTCAATTATAGTAAACCTCTAACTTGTTACAAGTGTTTTTTTTTCACAAGTAAGTGATTACAGCTATCAAGCCTTCATATGAGGAATCATCTGTTCATATGGTAAGATATAAAACTGTAAGAAGTTCCTCCATATCCAACCTCTGTGAATTAACAACATTCACATATTCTTGTACACTTAACTGGTTTATCTTGTCTTGCCACCATAGGCCTGCCTTTGTCAGCCAACAATTTGAAGATGTTTTCCTTTATAACATCACCCATGCCATGGACATCCTTTACTACCACCAAAGAAAAATGGCTGTTCCCCTGGACATCACATCAACTGACTGCTTCCCTTAGACTTAAGATATGATCCCACCTATTAATACCAATGGATACATTCCCCCTTCCTTACCTGTCTACCCTTAGTTGTGGGGCCCTAGCTTGTTTTACTTCTTCTGCTCACAATAGGTCCTATAGTACTTTTTTTCAACATTTTAATTTATTTATTAATGAGAAAGAGAGGAGGAAAGAGAAATAACCAGATATCTTTCTGGTACATGTGCTGTCAGGGATTGAGCTTGAGACCTCACGCTTGAGAGTCTAACGCCTTATCCACTGCAACACCTCCCAGACCATGGTCCTATAATTCTTAACAAGCTCATGGCCTTTTTGCAGCAACAGATTGATGCCATAAAGATGCAACCTATACAAACTCACTATCATAGGCTGGACATGGCAGAATATTGAGTTGCTGTGGAGGATTTGCCCCCCTCCATCAGAACGTCCATCATGTAGAGGGCTGGATAGCCAATGATGGGTAAGAGGAAACTAGCGCTATCCAGTAAACCTAAGAGAGGGCACCTGGTACTACTGGGCAAAAATGACCAGGTGTTCCAATAACGGGTAAGATGGAAGGCTGATCCCCAACCCAAGACAGGCACAGTCCACCCTGCCACAAAACAAAGTCCACCAAACATCAAAACATGATATAATACAGGGGGACATGTGGGGAGCCACATGTGCCCTCAAGGTTGCTATTGGAATAGCCATAGAGTCTATGTTAAAAGATAGTTCCTGGGAATCGGGCAGTTGTGCAGTGGGTTTAGCGCAGGTGGCTGTAAGTGCAAGAACTGGCTTGAGGATCCCAGTTTGAGCCGCTGGATCCTAACCTGCAGGGGAATCACTTCACAGGCAGTGAAGCAGGTCTACAGATGTCTTTCTCTCCCCGTCTTCCCCTCCTCTCTCCATTTCTCTCTGTTCTATCCAACAACCACAATATCAGCAATAAAAACAATATAATTACAACAATAAAACAACTAGGGCAACAAAAGGCAAGATACCAAAAAAAAAAAAAAGGGGGGATAAGATAATTCCTGCTTCCCTATACCTTAGAGTTTTTGTTAAAAGATAAGTTCTTTTTCCCCATGAATATATAATAATAAATGAATAGGAAAGATACATCCCCAATACTCAGTTGGCTAAGGCACCAAACCTCTTTTTCTATAAAGCATTCAAATAAGATGCTCTGCAAACCACACGAAGCAGATTGTTTGTGTTTCTTCCACAGGAATCCCGGGAAAAACCATCTGGACCCCTGCACATCACCCACTAGATGGCATGACTACAGTGGCACACACCCCCGAAACCCTAGATGTCACCTGACGGGATCTGAAGAATCTGATTCACAGACTCCAAGGACAGAACTTTTTTACTGTCTGTCTGCCTTTCCTGCTTATGCTTTGCCTGTCATGATTTGGAGGTTCCAGCTCACAATCTATAGAAAAGTGGAATTCCAGAGGCTGACCTTCCTCATGCAGCATTTCATCCCCTGCCATTTGTCCCCCAGTCGCCTACTTTGGACTGAGACTTCTATCGGACTTGCTGGTATACCCTTTGGACACTTTAGACAATTTTCTTCCCTTCACGTTGCTGGTTTTTCATAGACTGACCCTGAGTAGTTCATAGCCTTTACACACTGTTGCCCTGGGCAGTAGATAAAAGGAAAGGGGGAGATGCTGGGAAATTGTGCCGATGCAGTCACATCTGCTATGTTGTCCCCTCAGGCTATTGTTAGTTCCCGCGAGAGTTGGGACATTGTCGGAGTGCCTGTTCAGCCATGTTGTGCCCTAAGGGCATTGTCTATATCCCTGCGATATTTGGAGTGCTTTGGTTACTCCTCCCCCCACCCATTCTCACGAGAGTTATTATCCTATTCCGGAGTGCTATGGTTACTCCCCCCCTTCCCATTCTTGCAAAAGCTACTTCTATAAAATCCCTTCTTCTTCTGCACCGCACTCTCTTACCAGTGCTTCACTCCAGTGTTCAGATGCAGGAAAGGTTACTGCGTGATGCGGCCATTTTCTCTACCTCCACGTGGCCCAATCTGCCTCTCTAACACCCAACTCTGAGTTGCCAGCGCAAATAAAGATTTGTGTTTCCTCTTCGCTCCAGACCCCCTCTCTCTCTTCTCTGTGGCCCACGCACAACAACAAAAAAGGCTTTCCTTTTTTTATTTATTTAAGAAAGGATACATTAACAGAATCATAGAATAAGAGGGATACAATTCCACACAATTCCCATAATCCGATCTACACATCCCACCCCCTCCCCTGATAGCCTTCCCATTCTCTATCTCTCTGGGACCCTAGATCCAGGATCATTGTGGGTTTCAGAGGGTGGAAAATCTGGCTTCTGTAATTGCTTCCCCGCTGAACATGGGTGTTGACTGGTCTATCCATACACTTTCCCTAGTAGGGTGGGGCTCTGAGGAAGTGGAGCTCCAGTACACATTGATGGGGTCGTCTGTCCAGGGAAGTCTGGTCAGCATCTGGAACCTGGTGGCTGAAAAGAGAGTTAATATACAAAGCAAACAAATGTTGAACAATCATGGACCTAAAGACTGTAATAATGCAGATGAAGTGTGGGGGTATTCCCTGCATGCTCTTGTGTACTTCTGCTTTCAGGTATATATTTTTCTCCTAGTTTATGGGCACGGGTGAACCTATGCTCTATCTCAGGGGACCTGGACTTTATCTAGGTTTGGGGACTTTATTGGGGAGTGGAACACCTGGAATGGAATTAGAGAATACTATGAAAGGAAAGGTCTCACCCGAGTGATGAAGCTGAAGGGTTGTCATTCCACACCTGAAGTCTCTGGTCACAGTCTGAAGTGAAGCATGCTGGGGTGGCACTTGTTGTGTTGATTAGGTTGTGATCCGCGGATGCAATATTATTTGATTTGAATTGAGAGCAGCATGCAGAAAAGTGGGCCCCACCCTAAGGTTTCAGGACTGGGGGAAATATAGGTTCTATAGTGGAAATGTGAGTTTCCTGTTGTCTTAGGGTTCAATACGACAATGGATAGTTATTGTTATCGTCACATTATTTGGTGATAGGGTTAACTTTGGAAAGTCCCTTGGATAGAGTTTGGGGTATAGTACCCAGCATCTTGTATATAGCTGTGCTATTGGTTGCTTCTGTTCTCCCTGGTCTAGGCTTTTGGGAGAGAACAAATGAAAGACAACCTATGTATTAAAAAGACTCAGTCTAAAAAAAAAAAAAAAAAAAAAAAGACTCAGTCTGTGTTTCAAGACGTTCTAGACATATCATCAGTTTTTTGCCTCTCATATTAATTAAATAGTGGTTTATATAATGTTTACACTTTAATAGGATTGTACATAAACACCACTCCCACCACCAAAAGACTGTGTCCCATCCTCACCACCCACCCCCACCCCCTCACCCTCTGCAGTGCCAGGAAGCCCAATGGCCTCCCTCCCCTTCACCACAGTGTTTTTACATTGGTGCCCTGCTTTCGATTTAATCAGATCCTGCTTTTAGTTTCCCTTTCTGTTCTTCTTTCTCAACTTCTTTTGATGAGGGGGGGCATCCCAAACTCATCTTTACCTTTCTGACTTAGCTGACTTAACATAATTCTTTCCAACTCTGTCCAAGATGGGTCAGATAAGGTGGGCTCATTGTTCTTAATAGCTGCATAGTATTCCATTGTGTATATGTACCAAAGCTTTCTCAGCCACTCATCTGCTGTTGGGCAACTGGGTTCCTTCCAGGTTTTAGCTATTTTGAACATATGAACATAGATGTACACACATCTTTTTGGTTGGGCATTATGGAATCCTTGGGGTATATCCCCAGGAGAGGAATTACTGGGTCATATGGAAGGTCTATGTCTAGACTTGTAACAGTTCTCCAGACTGCTATCTATAGAGGCTGGCCCAATTTACATTCCGATCAGTGGTGTAAAGGGTTCCTCTGTCCCCACAGCCTCTCCAACATTTGTTGCTGCTGTTCTTTTTGATGTATGCCATTCTCACAGCAGTGAGGTGGTATCACAATGTTGTCTTTATTTGCATCTCTCTGACAATCAGCGACCTGGAATAGTTTTTCATATGTTTGTTAGCCTTTTGTATCTCCTCTGAAGTGAATGTCTTGTTCATATCCTCTGCCTATTTTTGGATGGAGTCATTTTATTTTTTTGGTGCTAAGTTTGCTGAGTTCTCTGTATATTTTGGTGATTAGCCTCTTGTCTCATGTTTGGCATGTGAAGATCTTCTCCCATTCTGTGAAGGGTCTCTTTGTTTGTGTGATAGTTTCTTTGGCTGTGCAGAAGCTGTTCAATTTGATGTAGTCCCATTGGTTTTTTTCCCTTTAGTCTTCCTTGCAATTGGGTTTGTTTCATCAAAGATATCCTTGAGGTTTAGGTGGGAAATTGTTTCATCAATGTTTTCCTCTAAGTATTTGATAGTTTCTGGTCTGATTTCCAGGCCCTTGATCCATTTGGAGTTGATTTTTGTTTCTGGTGAGATAAGGTGGTTCAGTTTCATTCTTCTGCACGTTATAACCTAGTTATCCCAGCAACATTTATTGAAGAGGGCCTCCTTTTTCCATTTAATACTTTTGGCCCCCTTATCAAAGATTAGATGTCCATAGGTGTGGGGGTTTAGATATGGGCTTTCAATTCTATTCCACTGGTCTACCATGCTGGTTGGATGATGATGGCATTATAATATAGTTTGAGATCTGGGTGTGTGATGCCTCCGTTTCTGTTTCTTTTCCTCAAGATGATTTTGGCAATTCTACGTGTTTTCTGGTTCCAGGTAAATGTAGTTTTTGTTCTATTTTCTTAAAGAAGCTTGGTGGAACTTTGATGGGTATCACAATAAATTTGTATATGGCTCTGGGGAGAATATTCATTTTGATGATATTTATTTTTCTAATCCATGAGCATGGGATGTCTTTCCATTTCTTGGTATCAGTTTCTATTTCCCTGAAGAGTGATTCATAGTTTTCAGCATACAAGTCTTTCACTTCTTTGGTCAGCTTTACTCTTAGGTATTTTATTTATTTTGTTGCAACAGTGAATGGGAGTGATTTCTGGATGTCTTCTTCTTCAGTTTTAGTATTTTCATACAGAAATGTTACTGATTTTTGTACATTGATTTTGTAGCCTGATACCTTGCTAAATTGCCTAATAACTTCCAGTAGTTTTATACTGGATTCTTTAGGTTTTTCTATGTATACTATCATGTCATCTGCAAATAGTGAGAGTTTGACTTCTTCCCTTCCAATCTGTATTCCTTTGATTTCTTTGTCTTACCTTATTGCTATGGCAAGAACTTCCAATACTATGTTGAAGAGTAATGGTGATAGTGGGCATCCCTGTCTAGTCCCCGATCTGAGGGGAAATGCTTTCAACTTCTGTCCATTGAGTATTATGTTGGCTGTTGGTTTGCTATATATGGATTCCACTATCTTCAGGAATTTCCCATCTATTCCATTTTTGTAGGTTTTTGAGCATGAATGTGTGTTTTATTTTGTCAAAGGCTTTCTCTGCATCTATTGAGATAATCATGTGGTTTTTGGCTTTGCTTTTATTGATGTGGTGAATGACATTGATTAACTTACAGATGTTGAACCAGCCTTGCATTCCTGGGATGAATCCCACTTGGTCTTGATGAACAATCTTTTTGATGTGCTGTTGTATCTGGTTGGCCAAGATCTTGTTTAATATTTTGGCAGCTAACTTCATCAGAGATATTGGTCTGTAGTTTTCTTTTTTTGTTGTGTCTCTATCTGCTTTGGGTATCAGAGTGATGTTGGCTTCATAGAAAGTCGAAGGGAGTGTCCCTGTTTCTTCGATCTTATGGAAAATTTTTAGGAGTATGGGTATTAACTGTTTCCTGAAGGTTTTGTAGAATTCGTTTGTGAAGCCATCTAGTCCAGGACTTTTGTTGTTGGGGAGATTCTTAATAACTGTTTCGATTTATTTGTCTGTGATAGGTGCATTTATATTTTGTAGTTCTTCTTGGTTCAGTTTTGGAAGGGCATATGCTTCTAGGAATTGTTCCATTTCTTCCAGATTCTCTAGCTTGGTGGTGTATAGTTCTTTATAGAAGTTTCACAGGATTCTCTGGATTTCTGTGGTGTCAGTTGTGATATCTCCTCCATCGTTTACAATTCTATTAATTTGAGTCTTCTCTCTTCTTTGTTTGGTGAGTCTGGCTAGGGGGTTGTCAATTTTGTTTAATCTTTCAAAGAACCAACATTTGGCTTCATTGATCTTTTGTATGGTTCTTTTATTTTCGATGTTGTTTATTTCTGCTCTAACTTTAGTGATTTCTGTCCTTCTGGATGCTTTAGGGTTCCTTTGTTCCTCTTCCTCTAAGTCCTTGAGGTATGCAGTAAGGTCATTCATTTGAGCTTCTTCTTGGTGTTTAATATGTGATTGTATGGCTATAAGTTTCCCTCTCAGTACTGCTTTAGCTGTGTCCCAAATATTTTGATAGGTTGTGTCTTCATTTTAATTTGTTTCCAGGAACATTTGAATTTCCTGCTTGAGTGAATCTCTGACCCAGTGGTTCATAAGGAGTATGTTGTTTGGTTTCCAAATTCTGTGACTTTTAATAATTTTCTGTTTGTTGTTAAATGATAGTTTTACTCCACTGTGGTCTGAGTAGATACTTGGGATGATTTAAATGCTCTTGAATTTATTGATGCTGTCTTTGTGGCCTAACATGTGGTCTACCCTTGATTATGTGTTATGTGGATTTGAAAAGAAGGTGTATTCCAGTTTTTTGGGGTGAAGGAGTCTGAAATTGTCCAAGAGGTCTAGTCTGTCAATCTCTTCATTCAATTCTCTTGTATCTTTATTGGTTCTCTGCTTTGTTGATCTGTCTAAGTGTAAGAGTGGGGTATTGAAGTCTCCCACTATTATTGTATTACTATTGATGTATTTTTGAAATTCTTTCAGTAGGTGCTTGATGTATTTAGATGGTCCCTCGTTGGGTGCATAGATGTTAATAATTGTTATATCTTTTCGGCTGATTGATCCTTTAATCATTATGTAATGACCTTGCCTATCTTTTATTACTTTATTTAATTTAAAATTTATTGTGTCAGAGATGAGAATGGCTGTTCATGCCTTTTTTGTGGTCCATTACCCTGTAGGATAGTTTTCCACCATTTCACTTTACGTCTGTGTTTATCTTGTTGGGTCAAGTGGGATTCTTGCAAGCAGCATATGGTTGGGTTATGTTTTCTGATCCATCCTACCACTCTGTTCCTTTTGATGGGTGAGTTTAAGCCATTTACATTTACTGATATTATCGATTTAATGTGTTGTAGTGTCATTGTTCAACAAGTTTCTATTTGATATGTTGCAAGTATTATAGTGATGTTCTTGTTTATAAGAGGTCTTTTAGAACTTCTTTCAGGGCCGGTTTGGTGATAGTTGCTTCCTTTAACTGTTGTTTATCTGAGAAGGTTTTGATGACTCCATCTAGTTTGAATGAAAGTCTAGCGGGATATATTATCCTTGGTTGAAACCCTTTTTCATTCAGGGCTTGATAGATATCTTGCCATTCTCTTCTGGCCTTTAGAGTTTGGGTAGAGAAGTCTGCTGATAGTCTTATAGGTTTTCCCCTGTATGTGATTTTTTGTTTTTCTCTTGCAGCCTTTAGGATCCTTTCTTTATCCTTACTTCTTTTCATTGTGACTATGATGTGTTTTCGTGTCTTCAGGTCTGGGTTGATTCTGTTTGGGACTTTCTGAGCCTCTTGGATCTTAATGTCCTTTCTGTTGCCTCCAGGGTTATCACTGCTCCTGGATTCCATTTTTCCCCATATTGGTTGCCCTTATTGTTGTTACTATTGTTATTATTGTTGTTTGATAGGACAGAGATAAATGAGAGAGGAGGAGAGAACAGAGAGTGGGAGAGAAAGACACCTGAAGACCTGATTCACTGCTTGTGAAGAAACCCCCTGCAGGTGGGGAGTTGGGGGGGTTGACTTATTTCTCCTCGGCAAGAACTTAGCTGTTTTTGATATTTTTTTCTGCAGTTCATTAAAATTATTTTTTCCTTACTTCCCTTTTATTCTATCTGCAATAATCTGTAGGCCAGGAAAGTAAGGTTCATTTCCCATCTGATATCTCAGCAACCAGAAAGAAAAAAAAAGCAGCTCGAAATATTTTCCCTTAAATAATTTCTAGGAAAAAAATTGAAACATAAGTAAGTTAAGACTTTATATACTGAGATGAGTTTGGAAGATGTGTGAATGGGAAGTCCTTAAATGTTCAGCAACTCAGTGTGAGTCATATTTTTGTGTTTGGGGGTTTTCTTGTAATTGTTTTCCCACAAACTTTATGATAGCAGTACTCCTAACTTTCAGTATGTATGTTTTATGAACACAGAATTAGTGAAAAATATGAATAGGGTTTGCATTAATGTTTGTTTTGAACAATTATTATTATTATTTTTTTGTTATTATCAAAGCTTTACCACTCTGGGTTGACATTCATTTCTTCTTTCTTTTTTAGTATAGAGACAGAATGGGAGAGAGGAAGGTAGAGGGATAGTGGGAGAGGTAGAGAGGGAGAGGAGGAGAAGGAGAGGGAGAGGGGTGGGAGGTAGAGAAGGGAAAGGGGGAGGGAGATGGAGAGGGAGAGAGAGACACCATAACACCAATGCTCCCTTCAGTGTTATGAAAACTTGGCTCAAACCTGATTCATGAACATGGGACAGCAATTTGTGACCCAAGTGAGCTATGTTTTTGGCCTTCTGGGGTGACTTTCAGATAGACAGAGACAGAGGAAGAGATGAAAGCCACCACAGAATAGATGATCCCCTGGGTTGAATGGATGGATGGTTGAGTTGATTTCTTACCTGCATGACATACATAGGCTGCCAACTGGTATTCATAGGCAGTTATCTCCTGACCATTGGATGATTTTTTTTCAAAAGAAATAGTTGATTATTTTGCTCATTCCACTAATGATGAGAAACATCAAGTTTGCCTGAAAGATTGTCATTAGTGCATCCCAGTTTTCAGCCCATGCAATTGGATGCTGAATTCCATCCGCTGTCTTTACATGAAGAGCTGAGGATGATACTCAAAAGAAGCTCTCTTCCCTTCTCATCACCACCAGTTTACCTGGCAAACACAGTGCCAGTGAATGTGCATTTCTAGGTTCTAGTCCCCTCTACTGGCATTTCCCTAGGAGCTGGTTTATTTATTAGTGTGAAGCATGTCTGCTTCTTAAATAGAAGCATGTCCATCATTGGGGGAGTGGATATGTTTCTTGTCCTGACTCTTAAATGCAGCAATTGCTACTCCCACCTCCTCCCCACCTCACCTCACCTCACCTCACCTCACCTCACCTCACTGATAAAACAGTGATTTTCTTAAGTCAATGGCTGAATAAGTCATTATTCTCTGAGTTAGAAGAAAATGATCTATATTTTCCTTCCTGGAAATTCCTTTATGTAGCTATTTACAGATTTACATCATATTTCGTTTTATTACTTTTTAAAAAATCTAGATGACATATTATATTTTATTTTTAATATTCATAAAGACGAAATCACTTTACAAAATATATATTTTACAGGATCAAGATGATGCTAAATGTTTTCTTTGTCATCTAAATGTCTAAATGTTGGGAAGTGAATGTGGGAAGGATTAAGAAAGTTAGAGTATTTACCAACCAGGGAATATAAAGATAAGGGATAGGATATGGAGTTCTGGTGGTGGGAACTATGTGGAATTATACTCCTCTTATCCTATGGTCTTCTCAATATTTCCATTTTATAAATTAAAAAAATTAAAAGGCAAATCCTAAGATATCAACATTATTTATTCTCTTTGATTTACAATAGCCCAAGACTTTTCACTAGAAATTATTGATATTTTGTGGTCAACCAAACAGATTACATATAAACAGATTGTACTATTTCCACCCCTATTTTTATGTTAATATGAAAATTTAAAAAAAAACATTGAAATGAGCATTTGTAGTTACACTGTATTTGAGAAAAAACAATTCAGATTATTAATTTGAGTTTGTGTAATCACGCCTAGGTAGTTTCCATAGATTGACTCTGTAGAGTTTAAGTAATCCTTTAAGAAGTCTTATTTGAAATGAGTGTTGATGTTGTCAAAATGCACATGACTCTACCTGGAAGGGCCTGACAGGAAGGAACCTATTAAGAGACCCACACCAACTCTGAACATGGAACATTTCTTTCCATCAAAGTCAATCCTAGATTTAGGCTTGGGATACATAGAACTATGAAGTGATAGAGTATTTCAGGCTTTCTTCATTTTTCAAACTGTTGCGTGATTTACACAAAGTTTTGAAGCCAATGAACATTTTCAATTCTGATCATACCTTACAGTGGATATGAGCCCTATTCCTATAGTACATTTTTAATTTTTTTTTATTTATCAAAAGGAAACATTGACTAAACCATAGAATAAGAGGGGTACAACTCCACACAATTCCCACCACCATATCTTGGTATCCTATCCCCTCCCTGATAGCTTTCCTATTCTTTAAGCCTCTGGGAATATGAATCCAAGGTCATTGTGGGATGCAGAAGGTTGAAGGTCTGGCTTCTGTAATTGCTTGCCTGCTGAACATGGGCTTTGACAGCATCTGCATATCAGATTTCAGATTCAGGGAAAAAAAAAAAAACTAGTGTATCCACAGTCCCTTTGGAATATAACTAAAATATGCCTATTAGCTATCTACAAAATGGAGGACACCCACACCTCCCCACCCAACTCTTCATCTTCACTATTCCTGCCTTTAGGTCCATGATTTGTTTGGCTTTGTATGTTAACTCCCTTTCAGCCACCAGGTTCCAAATACTAGCATGATGCCGACCAGACTTCCCTGGACAGACAACCCCACCGATATATCCTGGAGCTCTGCTTCCCTAGAGCCCTTCCCTACTAGGGTAAGAGAGGAACAGGCTGGGAGTATGGATCGACCTATCCCTATATTATTTTAACTTCAAAGAAATCATGGCTAGAGAGAAAGAAAGGGGATTTCTGAACTTACATGTTTTTTTATAAAGCCAATTTATGGGGGGGGGTGATAATGGTTTACAGGATAGTTATTGATATATAAGAATAGTTTCTCATCTATCAATGATGGGTGTCTAAACACCACTTCCACAACCAACCCAGGTTTCTCTTCACCATAGTGTTCTGAGTACCCTACATTCTCCCCTTCCACAAAGCCCTATCACTCCTAGTCCATGTATATTCATATCCTTGGCTCCAATATACTTCACCCAGTTTAAGTTTTGCCTTGTTTCTTTCTTTTTCTTTTTTGTTTGTCTTGCCTCTTAAGTTCCACCTATAAATCAGTTGTTAATCTTACTTAATATGATTCCTTCAAGTTCCATCCAAGATATGGCAAAGGAGGCAATATCATCATTTATTGTAGCTGAATGATCTTTAAACTAGCACCTTGGATAAGAGAGTGATTTGTCAGAGAAACTGTCTCATGATGAATGAGTAGAGCTTTGAGAAACCTCTTCATAAGTAGAAAGGCATCCCATGGTGGATTGGTAGCCAAACTTACTTATCTGGGGGATGTGTGGGTTAGGTCCCATATCAGTTGGGCGCCATATACCATTCCCTGTTCAGACACCAGATGTCGTACTGCCACATGGAGGAGAGAGAGAGAGAGAGAGAGAGAGAGAGAGAGAGAGAGAGAGAAGAGATCCGGAGTGGAGAGGAAACACAATTCTTTATTTGCGTGGGCACCTTAGAGTTGGGTGAGAGCACAGTGGTTCAGGCCACATGGACCTAGCCAAAATGGCCGCCTCATGCAGCAACCTTCCCTGCGTCTAATCACCATAGTGAAAAGCGGGCAAGAGAGAGAGGGGCTTTATAGGGCAAAAACTGGGAGTGAGGAGCTGAGACAAGATTGGATGGGAAGGACACTTTGAGAATATCTTATTAACTCTCATGGGAACTGGCACTAGCCTGAGGGGACATCTGCACAGCAGAGATTTATGGAATTTCCAAGAAAAAAAATGGCTTATGTTACATTTGTTAAATTTCCTCTTAGAAAGAGTCTGGTTTGCTGGAGAGACTGGGTTGGGTGTCTGGCTATGTGTGAGGCCAAGGCTTGAGCCCCAGCATCACACAGGTTGTGCTAAAGCCTGGTAGAAATTTTGGGGCTGTGGTGTCCCTTCCTGTCTCTATCTTTCTAGCTGAATGAGTAGCAGTGAGATTTTACCTGCAGAAGGTCCAGACTCAACACACACACACACACACACACACACACAGACACACACAGACACACACAGACACACACAGACACACACACACACACACACACACACACACACACACACACACACACCACACACACCACACACCCATACAGGACATGTTGGGACAGCATTGCCAAGCCAAAAGAGGTTAGATGATTAAAGTATTGACTGTGGGAGGTGAGGTGATTAAAACATTAACTGTGGCAAAAGATTCCCCACCAACCTTTTCCTGCTAAGATGAAAAAAAAAAAATTCCACATGATTATTGAAACTGACACATCAATTTACAATATGGAATTGCTTATTATTTTTTAAAATAAAACATTTCTTCTTAAAGAGAGAGAGTGAGCACTGGTCAGCTCTGGCATAAGGTGTTAACCTGCAAACTCTGAGACCTCAGCAATGCAAGTTGATCTTCTAACAGCCCAATGCTGTAGACATCTTGGTAACAACTGGATCTGCTCTTGGTGCCTCCTGGCCAAAAGAAAAAAGAAAAAAAGAAAGAAAGATGTGAATTGGAAGCCTGTGGTTCACCCTACAACTGTAAGACAGAGAATTCTCCAGAACTCTGTAGTAGAACAGATCATGCAGCAGCTCACAGCAACTTGGCTTTAAAGATGATGAATATTTCCTCCCCACTGGGAGTCACTTTAGAGAGAAAAGAATGACATGTATTTCCTCTGCTCCTTCTGCTCCTCATCCCCCACCCCTCCCCCTCCTCATTCTTCTTTTCCTAAAAGTTAAGGAATTTTCCCAGCAGGGAATTTGATGCTTTTGGTAGAGGAATCTGCATACTGATTCACCAGTGAGAATTCCCCTTCATGGAGAGGATGATCCCAGAAAGTCTCAAAGCAGAGATGCTGGCCCAAGGCCTGGGTGGGGGCACACCTGGTTGAACACACCTGTTACAATTTGCAAGGGCCCAGATTGGAGCCCCATAACCCTCCCACCTCTGCAGGGGGGAAAGCTTTGTGAATGATAAAGCAGGGCTGAAGATATCTCTCTCTCTCTCTCTCTTTCCCTTATATCCTCTTACCCTCTCAATTTCAATTTCTGGTTGTCTTCATCCAATAAATAAATATTAAATAATAATAATGACAATAATAATGAGAGATGCTAGCACAGACCCCAGAATCACCATGGATGCTCCATTCTGCTGAAACTTATTAGCCTGGCCTCTAATAGGATAATTTTCCCCTAGAACTGGGGGAAGTGAATGGGTGAAAGAAAGGAAAATCGATGTTCTCCTTAAAATTAAAGACACTGGGATGAAATAGATCCATCACCAGGAAGGGCAGGTGCTTTGCACTATGCACTGCCTACATTCTAGTCTCAATGTCACATACCAGTGTAAAGGCACTGCGAGAAGCTCCAGGGTCATGACATATGTATAATATGTACATACATATGTTGAGATAGAAAAACAAGAATTAAAGTTAAGAGAGACTTGGTCAGGGGTGCCCAGATATGGGCTCAGGGCTTTCCAGGCCAGGGACTTTACAAGTAGAGCAACAGCTAACTGCTAGTTCTGCTTTTGTACCAGACTTGCTTACTGAGTTATCTGCCCTTGTTTTACAAATTGTGTAATTTCCTGATGCCTTCTGAGTATAAAAGAGTATAACTGCCTCCACCCGGCACTGGAGCCTTCTGGAGCAAAGCAGGTCTATGCTTACTAGTGTAATAAACTGCTCCTGGGTTTGCATGTCTGGCTCTCAGTGTCATTTCTGATTCTGGTAGCCAGTTCCACAAGATCATACAGAAATACACACACACACACACACACACACACACACACACACACACACAAACACATGAATTATTTATGTTTTTCTATGCAAAAATGTATCATGACTTTTATGACAAACATATTTATGTGTGTGTGTGTGTGTGTGAGCGTGCGTGCATCAGATATTGTCTATGTCATTTTATCTGAATAAAAGATGATTTAGGACTGATGAACTTGAGCATGTCTGCACCAGAGCAAAGCAAGCACATTAGAAGCTATGTTCATAGAAAAGTCAACTGTTTCAGTCGTCTACCATTCATGTCATCAGTGGATTCCAATCCTTTAATTTAGCAAATAGTTTAAAGCTCCTTGATAGACTTAGTGTTTAACTTTGTCTCATTCTCAGAAAAGGACAGTGGGCACCCATATGTATGTATGGGATCACATATATGCATTAATTACGGAAGGATGCCAACCTGAGAACTGTAGACTTCTAAAGACTAGAGAGTCTTCTGACCCATACTGATGTCCCTCTGTTCTGAAATATTCCTTGCATCCTAAAGATGTCCTCACTACTTTCCTGGACATGGAAAGTGGAGGAAGAGTCCTCTGACCTAAAAGAGTTAATGGGCACATAGCTTGTTGATGAAGTGATAGTTCTAAATTGATGTGCATCTACTGCTAAAGGTCTCTTTCAAGTCTTGTGTAATTGGACTTTATGGTTAGCACTGCTGATCATTGAATATGTAGCCTTCCTACCAACCCCATCCCCTTTGTTTAATTTTTGCCACCCTGGCTATTATTAGGATTCAGTGCCTGCACAACTCTACTGCTCCCAATGATCACTTGTTTTCTTTCCTCTCCTGAGCAGCTGAGAGGGGGAGAGTGAAGGAAAGACACCACAGCACTGTCCCAACACTTATGAAGCTTCTTCCCTGCAGGAGCTCCTATTTGGCTGTCCAGGTTCCAAACCTAGGTCCCTTCATGTGATGTGTGTACTCTATCAGGTGAGCCACCTGTGCCCCACCATAACTTTTTTTTAAGTGGGGTATAGTTTTTGGCAATCATCATATAGCATAACCTGCCAATCTTAATGTAAGATTCACTCATTAGATGATGCTTAGAGAGGAATTATTAATATACCAGCCACCCACATCTGTGGATGCCAGAAGCTCTGTCCACCAAGCATTGATATCTCTCAAACTTATAGGAAGAGAAAATAATCTGAAACATATAGCAGCATCATATTTCTTATTCTTTTTTTTAAAAAAAATATTATATTTATTTATTTATTGGATAGAGAGAGCCAGAAATTGAGAGGGAAGGTCATGACAGAGAGGGAGAGAGACAGAGAGACACCTGCAACACTGCTTCAACACTCATAAAGATTTCCCCCTACAGGTGGGGCCTGGGGGCTTGAACCTGGATCCTTGATCACTGTAACATGTGCACTTAACCAGCTGGCCCTTCATAATATATATATTTTAATCAAGCCATTCCAGTTGGTTATCAGCACCTTAAGCTGTCAGAAAACTTTATTACCTACTCTGTGATTTTAAATGTCCAATTACTCTTTTTCTCTTCTGAATTTTTAGCTGGAAATGCAACAAAGTGCTGGTTTGACTGCATTGATTATAGCCTGCATTAATCTTGGAAAATAAGCATTAGTTCTCCAAAGACCTCATTTAAATCAAGTATAAAGAGAAAGTGTCCACTCTCTGGTATTCCTGAAACAATACCTCATGCTTTTAGTGGTGGCATTTTAGAAAATTACAAAGGCCAAACACTCACTCTTTATCTTGACCGCTTGACTTTTAAGTACTGGTGACTAGTTTCTAACACCCTACAACACTGATATCGGAAGTAAAGAGGCAAGGACTTTGGACTCAGCATCCTGGAGAGCAGGAAATGAGTAGTGGCTCAGGGCATTAGAACCTGCATTACATCTTAATAGTTGGGAAGAGAAGAATCCGGATCAACTTCCTTTGGATAGTGTGAAGAAGAAATCCCAGAAGGCCGATGGTATTGCACCCAGTTGAGTATACAGGTTACCATGCTCAAGGACCCAGGTTTAAGCCCCTGATTCCCACCTTCAGGGAAGCTTCATCAGCAGTACTGCAGGAGACTCTCACTGTTTCCTTCTCTACTTCCTCAACCACTCTCTGTACTATCAAATAAAATAAAGAAAAAATGATTTTAAAAGGAAATACATGACAGTTGGGAATGATGGACAGGAAATGAGCCCCTGCTATAACTCTAGTGGCAGAGAGAGAGAGAGAGAGAGAGAGCAATGAAGAAGGAGGAGAAGGAGGACGAGGAGGAGGAAGAAGAGGAGAAAGGAAGAGAGAAAAAAATGAAAAGAGAAAGAAGGAAGGAAGGAAGGAAGGAAGGAAGGAAGGAAGGAAGGAAGGAAGGAAGGAAGGAAGGAAAGAAGGAAGGGAGGCAGCCCAGAACTCCTATAAAATCCAACTGGGCAAAGTTCATAGTGGTGTGGTTTATTTTCATTGAAAACTGTTCAGATGAAGGCATTTAGGCCTGTTGGACATGATCTGACCCCTCCTTTTTTAAAGCTTTAATCATTGTAATTAGATTCAGAGATGGAGTGGGAAAAACAAAGGTAGAATGAAGCTGTGTTTTAAAATTTCTCAAAATTCTGATTCAGTTACATGTCCACAGTGTTTTTCTTTCTTCTTCTTTTTTTTTTTCTTGCCTTTTTTGTCTGTATGGGGATAAAATGTATTTATTCTGGCAAGGCTAGACAGGAGGGTTTTTTCACCCAGAGGAAATGAACCGGGCATGGAACTTATTCTTATATTTATTTCATATTATAAAAAAAGAAAAAGGATTTGTGTTTTGGCATGTAATTTTAATTCACAGTGCTTTCAATAGTGGCTTGGTAACTATTTCATGATTATGCTGTGAAACATTACCACGAATGAGTCTCTCAGTGAAGATAGTCCTTTTGATTCTAGTTTGACATTTTAAAATAGAATTGTGAGGAAGGTCAGCATTAATGAAATCAG